>NW_026691291.1:0-177685 GCF_020826845.1 Diceros bicornis minor
CCAGCCCCACCACAGAGAGGCCGGTTGGTTCCTGCTCACCTCTGTGCCGTCCCTTCCCGACCTGACCCCAGTGCAGGGGATAAGCTTCAGACAAGTCTTTCCATGTCCCTCTGCATGACAATAGACTTCCTCCCCTCTCCCATTCCACAGGCCCACCCACCCGGGACATCCACCTTTGTCATTAGCTCAGGAGAGGATGCAAGATGAGAATCTCTGCTATTGTGTGGGGAGACTCAGTTTCCCGGGTTTCCCCCATGGACACATGTTCTTCAGCTGGGTCTGATTTTCTCCAGACAAGCTGTCTTGGGAAGGATTTGGCCAGCCCTAAGAACCTGAAGGGAAAGGGCGGAGGGGGCTTCTCTCTCTGCCCCCGACAGCCCCGAGCTGGGTCGGTCCCTCAGACCTGGCCAGGGGCAGCCCATCCCCCGGCGCCCTTCCCCGGGGCATCCAAGGGCAGGCTCGGCGCCAGCCCCACCCCGCTCGCCACTGCCCGACCATCGTCCTCCCTCGGGGGGCCTGGGCAGGACAGGGACCCGGCTGTGGGAGGCCTCCAGATCTCAGGCCTGGCACACCGTTTACCAGGCTGCTTCCTCCTCTGACGGGGGCCCAGCACACGCCCCAGGAGACTTGGCAGCCGCCCCCAGGGCTCTAGCCTCTGGAACTCGTCCCCTTGGAAGGGGCCTGGCCCAGGTGCCAGGTTCGGCTGGTCGGCCAGCCTCCTTTGGAGAAAGCAGGCAAGCCGAGCCAGGCTTGCAGTGGCCCTGGCGTGACACCTGCCACCTCAGGCAGAGGGCCTCCCGCGTGCCCTCCATGGCGGGTTTCTCCCCGGAGCCGTGGCCTGGGCACTAGGAAGGCCGGGCCTCCCCGACTCCCGGGAGGAGGGGCTAGCCCAGTTGCGCCCTGGCCCCCAAACCCTCTGGTGCCATCTGCCTGTCTCGGCACTTCTGACTCCACACAGCCTTTCCTACATCTGGGCTGCCTGCCGTGGCAAAGTGCAGGCGTGGGGTGAGGCCATGGCTTTGTCTTTCCAGGAACTAATGAGCCCATGGCCGAAGCAGCAGGCCCAGGCAGAGCCTTGAGCTTGAAGCCCAGTAGGTCTGTGGCCCTCAGGGCCAGAGCAATGCTTTCAAGGCAGGGAAGCGGCCTGCAAGCTGAGTGGGAGTGGGGGAGGGGAGGGAGACAGCTGAAGCCGAGTCCAGAAGGGCGGCGATGGAAGAGCTGCAGCTGGGTCAGAGCCTGGAGGGAGGGGCGGGGCCTTCACTGAGGACCCCCCCCCGGAGGCCAGCCCTAGGCCCTGGCGGTCGCGCATGCGCCCTTGGCCTGTGCGGTGTGTGGGGGGTTGAACCCAAGCCCGCAGGGCTCCCGGAGCGGCCAGAGAAAGAAGGGCCCATGGAGAGGTAGGCGAGGTGGGCAGGGGGCGCCACCTTACTCTCCTCAGCTCCCTGAGGGAGAGAGAGAGAGACAGAGACAGAGAGAGAGATCCCTGACCTCTGAGTCTCTGCCTCCACCGCTGGCTGGTGCCAACTCACGCGCCATCCCACTTCCAGCCATCACCCCCACGCCTGCCCCGGGGCCAGCCCCACCACAGAGAGGCCGGTTGGTTCCTGCTCACCTCTGTGCCGTCCCTTCCCGACCTGACCCCAGTGCAGGGGATAAGCTTCAGACAAGTCTTTCCATGTCCCTCTGCATGACAATAGACTTCCTCCCCTCTCCCATTCCACAGGCCCACCCACCCGGGACATCCACCTTTGTCATTAGCTCAGGAGAGGATGCAAGATGAGAATCTCTGCTATTGTGTGGGGAGACTCAGTTTGCCGGGTTTCCCCCATGGACACATGTTCTTCAGCTGGGTCTGATTTTCTCCAGACAAGCTGTCTTGGGAAGGATTTGGCCAGCCCTAAGAACCTGAAGGGAAAGGGCGGAGGGGGCTTCTCTCTCTGCCCCCGACAGCCCCGAGCTGGGTCGGTCCCTCAGACCTGGCCAGGGGCAGCCCATCCCCCGGCGCCCTTCCCCGGGGCATCCAAGGGCAGGCTCGGCGCCAGCCCCACCCCGCTCGCCACTGCCCGACCATCGTCCTCCCTCGGGGGGCCTGGGCAGGACAGGGACCCGGCTGTGGGAGGCCTCCAGATCTCAGGCCTGGCACACCGTTTACCAGGCTGCTTCCTCCTCTGACGGGGGCCCAGCACACGCCCCAGGAGACTTGGCAGCCGCCCCCAGGGCTCTAGCCTCTGGAACTCGTCCCCTTGGAAGGGGCCTGGCCCAGGTGCCAGGTTCGGCTGGTCGGCCAGCCTCCTTTGGAGAAAGCAGGCAAGCCGAGCCAGGCTTGCAGTGGCCCTGGCGTGACACCTGCCAACTCAGGCAGAGGGCCTCCCGCGTGCCCTCCATGGCGGGTTTCTCCCCGGAGCCGTGGCCTGGGCACTAGGAAGGCCGGGCCTCCCCGACTCCCGGGAGGAGGGGCTAGCCCAGTTGCGCCCTGGCCCCCAAACCCTCTGGTGCCATCTGCCTGTCTCGGCACTTCTGACTCCACAGAGCCTTTCCTACATCTGGGCTGCCTGCCGTGGCAAAGTGCAGGCGTGGGGTGAGGCCATGGCTTTGTCTTTCCAGGAAATAATGAGCCCCTGGCCGAAGCAGCAGGCCCAGGCAGAGCCTTGAGCTTGAAGCCCAGTAGGTCTGTTGCCCTCAGGGCCAGAGCAATGCTTTCAAGGCAGGGAAGCGGCCTGCAAGCTGAGTGGGAGTGGGGGAGGGGAGGGAGACAGCTGAAGCCGAGTCCAGAAGGGCGGTGATGGAAGAGCTGCAGCTGGGTCAGAGCCTGGAGGGAGGGCGGGGCCTTCACTGAGGACCCCCCCGCCCCCCGAGGCCAGCCCTAGGTCCCGGAGGTCGCGCATGCGCCCTTGGCCTGTGCGGTGTGTGGGGGGTTGAACCCAAGCCCGCAGGGCTCCCGGAGCGGCCAGAGAAAGAAGGGCCCATGGAGAGGTAGGCCAGGTGGGCAGGGGGCGCCACCTTACTCTCCTCAGCTCCCTGAGGGAGAGAGAGAGAGACAGAGACAGAGAGAGAGATCCCTGACCTCTGAGTCTCTGCCTCCACCGCTGGCTGGTGCCAAATCACGCGCCATCCCACTTCCAGCCATCACCCCCACGCCTGCCCCGGGGCCAGCCCCACCACAGAGAGGCCGGTTGGTTCCTGCTCACCTCTGTGCCGTCCCTTCCCGACCTGACCCCAGTGCAGGGGATAAGCTTCAGACAAGTCTTTCCATGTCCCTCTGCATGACAATAGACTTCCTCCCCTCTCCCATTCCACAGGCCCACCCACCCGGGACATCCACCTTTGTCATTAGCTCAGGAGAGGATGCAAGATGAGAATCTCTGCTATTGTGTGGGGAGACTCAGTTTCCCGGGTTTCCCCCATGGACACATGTTCTTCAGCTGGGTCTGATTTTCTCCAGACAAGCTGTCTTGGGAAGGATTTGGCCAGCCCTAAGAACCTGAAGGGAAAGGGCGGAGGGGGCTTCTCTCTCTGCCCCCGACAGCCCCGAGCTGGGTCGGTCCCTCAGACCTGGCCAGGGGCAGCCCATCCCCCGGCGCCCTTCCCCGGGGCATCCAAGGGCAGGCTCGGCGCCAGCCCCACCCCGCTCGCCACTGCCCGACCATCGTCCTCCCTCGGGGGGCCTGGGCAGGACAGGGACCCGGCTGTGGGAGGCCTCCAGATCTCAGGCCTGGCACACCGTTTACCAGGCTGCTTCCTCCTCTGACGGGGGCCCAGCACACGCCCCAGGAGACTTGGCAGCCGCCCCCAGGGCTCTAGCCTCTGGAACTCGTCCCCTTGGAAGGGGCCTGGCCCAGGTGCCAGGTTCGGCTGGTCGGCCAGCCTCCTTTGGAGAAAGCAGGCAAGCCGAGCCAGGCTTGCAGTGGCCCTGGCGTGACACCTGCCACCTCAGGCAGAGGGCCTCCCGCGTGCCCTCCATGGCGGGTTTCTCCCCGGAGCCGTGGCCTGGGCACTAGGAAGGCCGGGCCTCCCCGACTCCCGGGAGGAGGGGCTAGCCCAGTTGCGCCCTGGCCCCCAAACCCTCTGGTGCCATCTGCCTGTCTCGGCACTTCTGACTCCACACAGCCTTTCCTACATCTGGGCTGCCTGCCGTGGCAAAGTGCAGGCGTGGGGTGAGGCCATGGCTTTGTCTTTCCAGGAACTAATGAGCCCATGGCCGAAGCAGCAGGCCCAGGCAGAGCCTTGAGCTTGAAGCCCAGTAGGTCTGTGGCCCTCAGGGCCAGAGCAATGCTTTCAAGGCAGGGAAGCGGCCTGCAAGCTGAGTGGGAGTGGGGGAGGGGAGGGAGACAGCTGAAGCCGAGTCCAGAAGGGCGGCGATGGAAGAGCTGCAGCTGGGTCAGAGCCTGGAGGGAGGGCGGGGCCTTCACTGAGGACCCCCCCCCGGAGGCCAGCCCTAGGCCCTGGCGGTCGCGCATGCGCCCTTGGCCTGTGCGGTGTGTGGGGGGTTGAACCCAAGCCCGCAGGGCTCCCGGAGCGGCCAGAGAAAGAAGGGCCCATGGAGAGGTAGGCGAGGTGGGCAGGGGGCGCCACCTTACTCTCCTCAGCTCCCTGAGGGAGAGAGAGAGAGACAGAGACAGAGAGAGAGATCCCTGACCTCTGAGTCTCTGCCTCCACCTCTGGCTGGTGCCAACTCACGCGCCATCCCACTTCCTGCCATCACCCCCACGCCTGCCCCGGGGCCAGCCCCACCACAGAGAGGCCGGTTGGTTCCTGCTCACCTCTGTGCCGTCCCTTCCCGACCTGACCCCAGTGCAGGGGATAAGCTTCAGACAAGTCTTTCCATGTCCCTCTGCATGACAATAGACTTCCTCCCCTCTCCCATTCCACAGGCCCACCCACCCGGGACATCCACCTTTGTCATTAGCTCAGGAGAGGATGCAAGATGAGAATCTCTGCTATTGTGTGGGGAGACTCAGTTTGCCGGGTTTCCCCCATGGACACATGTTCTTCAGCTGGGTCTGATTTTCTCCAGACAAGCTGTCTTGGGAAGGATTTGGCCAGCCCTAAGAACCTGAAGGGAAAGGGCGGAGGGGGCTTCTCTCTCTGCCCCCGACAGCCCCGAGCTGGGTCGGTCCCTCAGACCTGGCCAGGGGCAGCCCATCCCCCGGCGCCCTTCCCCGGGGCATCCAAGGGCAGGCTCGGCGCCAGCCCCACCCCGCTCGCCACTGCCCGACCATCGTCCTCCCTCGGGGGGCCTGGGCAGGACAGGGACCCGGCTGTGGGAGGCCTCCAGATCTCAGGCCTGGCACACCGTTTACCAGGCTGCTTCCTCCTCTGACGGGGGCCCAGCACACGCCCCAGGAGACTTGGCAGCCGCCCCCAGGGCTCTAGCCTCTGGAACTCGTCCCCTTGGAAGGGGCCTGGCCCAGGTGCCAGGTTCGGCTGGTCGGCCAGCCTCCTTTGGAGAAAGCAGGCAAGCCGAGCCAGGCTTGCAGTGGCCCTGGCGTGACACCTGCCAACTCAGGCAGAGGGCCTCCCGCGTGCCCTCCATGGCGGGTTTCTCCCCGGAGCCGTGGCCTGGGCACTAGGAAGGCCGGGCCTCCCCGACTCCCGGGAGGAGGGGCTAGCCCAGTTGCGCCCTGGCCCCCAAACCCTCTGGTGCCATCTGCCTGTCTCGGCACTTCTGACTCCACACAGCCTTTCCTACATCTGGGCTGCCTGCCGTGGCAAAGTGCAGGCGTGGGGTGAGGCCATGGCTTTGTCTTTCCAGGAACTAATGAGCCCATGGCCGAAGCAGCAGGCCCAGGCAGAGCCTTGAGCTTGAAGCCCAGTAGGTCTGTGGCCCTCAGGGCCAGAGCAATGCTTTCAAGGCAGGGAAGCGGCCTGCAAGCTGAGTGGGAGTGGGGGAGGGGAGGGAGACAGCTGAAGCCGAGTCCAGAAGGGCGGCGATGGAAGAGCTGCAGCTGGGTCAGAGCCTGGAGGGAGGGCGGGGCCTTCACTGAGGACCCCCCCCCGGAGGCCAGCCCTAGGCCCTGGCGGTCGCGCATGCGCCCTTGGCCTGTGCGGTGTGTGGGGGGTTGAACCCAAGCCCGCAGGGCTCCCGGAGCGGCCAGAGAAAGAAGGGCCCATGGAGAGGTAGGCGAGGTGGGCAGGGGGCGCCACCTTACTCTCCTCAGCTCCCTGAGGGAGAGAGAGAGAGACAGAGACAGAGAGAGAGATCCCTGACCTCTGAGTCTCTGCCTCCACCGCTGGCTGGTGCCAACTCACGCGCCATCCCACTTCCAGCCATCACCCCCACGCCTGCCCCGGGGCCAGCCCCACCACAGAGAGGCCGGTTGGTTCCTGCTCACCTCTGTGCCGTCCCTTCCCGACCTGACCCCAGTGCAGGGGATAAGCTTCAGACAAGTCTTTCCATGTCCCTCTGCATGACAATAGACTTCCTCCCCTCTCCCATTCCACAGGCCCACCCACCCGGGACATCCACCTTTGTCATTAGCTCAGGAGAGGATGCAAGATGAGAATCTCTGCTATTGTGTGGGGAGACTCAGTTTGCCGGGTTTCCCCCATGGACACATGTTCTTCAGCTGGGTCTGATTTTCTCCAGACAAGCTGTCTTGGGAAGGATTTGGCCAGCCCTAAGAACCTGAAGGGAAAGGGCGGAGGGGGCTTCTCTCTCTGCCCCCGACAGCCCCGAGCTGGGTCGGTCCCTCAGACCTGGCCAGGGGCAGCCCATCCCCCGGCGCCCTTCCCCGGGGCATCCAAGGGCAGGCTCGGCGCCAGCCCCACCCCGCTCGCCACTGCCCGACCATCGTCCTCCCTCGGGGGGCCTGGGCAGGACAGGGACCCGGCTGTGGGAGGCCTCCAGATCTCAGGCCTGGCACACCGTTTACCAGGCTGCTTCCTCCTCTGACGGGGGCCCAGCACACGCCCCAGGAGACTTGGCAGCCGCCCCCAGGGCTCTAGCCTCTGGAACTCGTCCCCTTGGAAGGGGCCTGGCCCAGGTGCCAGGTTCGGCTGGTCGGCCAGCCTCCTTTGGAGAAAGCAGGCAAGCCGAGCCAGGCTTGCAGTGGCCCTGGCGTGACACCTGCCAACTCAGGCAGAGGGCCTCCCGCGTGCCCTCCATGGCGGGTTTCTCCCCGGAGCCGTGGCCTGGGCACTAGGAAGGCCGGGCCTCCCCGACTCCCGGGAGGAGGGGCTAGCCCAGTTGCGCCCTGGCCCCCAAACCCTCTGGTGCCATCTGCCTGTCTCGGCACTTCTGACTCCACAGAGCCTTTCCTACATCTGGGCTGCCTGCCGTGGCAAAGTGCAGGCGTGGGGTGAGGCCATGGCTTTGTCTTTCCAGGAAATAATGAGCCCCTGGCCGAAGCAGCAGGCCCAGGCAGAGCCTTGAGCTTGAAGCCCAGTAGGTCTGTTGCCCTCAGGGCCAGAGCAATGCTTTCAAGGCAGGGAAGCGGCCTGCAAGCTGAGTGGGAGTGGGGGAGGGGAGGGAGACAGCTGAAGCCGAGTCCAGAAGGGCGGTGATGGAAGAGCTGCAGCTGGGTCAGAGCCTGGAGGGAGGGCGGGGCCTTCACTGAGGACCCCCCCGCCCCCCGAGGCCAGCCCTAGGTCCCGGAGGTCGCGCATGCGCCCTTGGCCTGTGCGGTGTGTGGGGGCTTGAACCCAAGCCCGCAGGGCTCCCGGAGCGGCCAGAGAAAGAAGGGCCCATGGAGAGGTAGGCGAGGTGGGCAGGGGGCGCCACCTTACTCTCCTCAGCTCCCTGAGGGAGAGAGACAGAGACAGAGACAGAGAGAGAGATCCCTGACCTCTGAGTCTCTGCCTCCACCGCTGGCTGGTGCCAACTCACGCGCCATCCCACTTCCAGCCATCACCCCCACGCCTGCCCCGGGGCCAGCCCCACCACAGAGAGGCCGGTTGGTTCCTGCTCACCTCTGTGCCGTCCCTTCCCGACCTGACCCCAGTGCAGGGGATAAGCTTCAGACAAGTCTTTCCATGTCCCTCTGCATGACAATAGACTTCCTCCCCTCTCCCATTCCACAGGCCCACCCACCCGGGACATCCACCTTTGTCATTAGCTCAGGAGAGGATGCAAGATGAGAATCTCTGCTATTGTGTGGGGAGACTCAGTTTGCCGGGTTTCCCCCATGGACACATGTTCTTCAGCTGGGTCTGATTTTCTCCAGACAAGCTGTCTTGGGAAGGATTTGGCCAGCCCTAAGAACCTGAAGGGAAAGGGCGGAGGGGGCTTCTCTCTCTGCCCCCGACAGCCCCGAGCTGGGTCGGTCCCTCAGACCTGGCCAGGGGCAGCCCATCCCCCGGCGCCCTTCCCCGGGGCATCCAAGGGCAGGCTCGGCGCCAGCCCCACCCCGCTCGCCACTGCCCGACCATCGTCCTCCCTCGGGGGGCCTGGGCAGGACAGGGACCCGGCTGTGGGAGGCCTCCAGATCTCAGGCCTGGCACACCGTTTACCAGGCTGCTTCCTCCTCTGACGGGGGCCCAGCACACGCCCCAGGAGACTTGGCAGCCGCCCCCAGGGCTCTAGCCTCTGGAACTCGTCCCCTTGGAAGGGGCCTGGCCCAGGTGCCAGGTTCGGCTGGTCGGCCAGCCTCCTTTGGAGAAAGCAGGCAAGCCGAGCCAGGCTTGCAGTGGCCCTGGCGTGACACCTGCCAACTCAGGCAGAGGGCCTCCCGCGTGCCCTCCATGGCGGGTTTCTCCCCGGAGCCGTGGCCTGGGCACTAGGAAGGCCGGGCCTCCCCGACTCCCGGGAGGAGGGGCTAGCCCAGTTGCGCCCTGGCCCCCAAACCCTCTGGTGCCATCTGCCTGTCTCGGCACTTCTGACTCCACACAGCCTTTCCTACATCTGGGCTGCCTGCCGTGGCAAAGTGCAGGCGTGGGGTGAGGCCATGGCTTTGTCTTTCCAGGAAAAAATGAGCCCCTGGCCGAAGCAGCAGGCCCAGGCAGAGCCTTGAGCTTGAAGCCCAGTAGGTCTGTGGCCCTCAGGGCCAGAGCAATGCTTTCAAGGCAGGGAAGCGGCCTGCAAGCTGAGTGGGAGTGGGGGAGGGGAGGGAGACAGCTGAAGCCGAGTCCAGAAGGGCGGCGATGGAAGAGCTGCAGCTGGGTCAGAGCCTGGAGGGATGGCGGGGCCTTCACTGAGGACCCCCCCGCCCCCCGAGGCCAGCCCTAGGTCCCGGCGGTCGCGCATGCGCCCTTGGCCTGTGCGGTGTGTGGGGGGTTGAACCCAAGCCCGCAGGGCTCCCGGAGCGGCCAGAGAAAGAAGGGCCCATGGAGAGGTAGGCGAGGTGGGCAGGGGGCGCCACCTTACTCTCCTCAGCTCCCTGAGGGAGAGAGAGAGAGACAGAGACAGAGAGAGAGATCCCTGACCTCTGAGTCTCTGCCTCCACCGCTGGCTGGTGCCAACTCACGCGCCATCCCACTTCCAGCCATCACCCCCACGCCTGCCCCGGGGCCAGCCCCACCACAGAGAGGCCGGTTGGTTCCTGCTCACCTCTGTGCCGTCCCTTCCCGACCTGACCCCAGTGCAGGGGATAAGCTTCAGACAAGTCTTTCCATGTCCCTCTGCATGACAATAGACTTCCTCCCCTCTCCCATTCCACAGGCCCACCCACCCGGGACATCCACCTTTGTCATTAGCTCAGGAGAGGATGCAAGATGAGAATCTCTGCTATTGTGTGGGGAGACTCAGTTTCCCGGGTTTCCCCCATGGACACATGTTCTTCAGCTGGGTCTGATTTTCTCCAGACAAGCTGTCTTGGGAAGGATTTGGCCAGCCCTAAGAACCTGAAGGGAAAGGGCGGAGGGGGGTTCTCTCTCTGCCCCCGACAGCCCCGAGCTGGGTCGGTCCCTCAGACCTGGCCAGGGGCAGCCCATCCCCCGGCGCCCTTCCCCGGGGCATCCAAGGGCAGGCTCGGCGCCAGCCCCACCCCGCTCGCCACTGCCCGACCATCGTCCTCCCTCGGGGGGCCTGGGCAGGACAGGGACCCGGCTGTGGGAGGCCTCCAGATCTCAGGCCTGGCACACCGTTTACCAGGCTGCTTCCTCCTCTGACGGGGGCCCAGCACACGCCCCAGGAGACTTGGCAGCCGCCCCCAGGGCTCTAGCCTCTGGAACTCGTCCCCTTGGAAGGGGCCTGGCCCAGGTGCCAGGTTCGGCTGGTCGGCCAGCCTCCTTTGGAGAAAGCAGGCAAGCCGAGCCAGGCTTGCAGTGGCCCTGGCGTGACACCTGCCACCTCAGGCAGAGGGCCTCCCGCGTGCCCTCCATGGCGGGTTTCTCCCCGGAGCTGTGGCCTGGGCACTAGGAAGGCCGGGTCTCCCCGACTCCCGGGAGGAGGGGCTAGTCCATTTGCGCCCTGGCCCCCAAACCCTCTGGTGCCATCTGCCTGTCTCGGCACTTCTGACTCCACAGAGGCTTTCCTACATCTGGGCTGCCTGCCGTGGCAAAGTGCAGGCGTGGGGTGAGGCCATGGCTTTGTCTTTCCAGGAAAAAATGAGCCCCTGGCCGAAGCAGCAGGCCCAGGCAGAGCCTTGAGCTTGAAGCCCAGTAGGTCTGTGGCCCTCAGGGCCAGAGCCATGCTTTCAAGGCAGGGAAGCGGCCTGCAAGCTGAGTGGGAGTAGGGGAGGGGAGGGAGACAGCTGAAGCCGAGTCCAGAAGGGCGGCGATGGAAGAGCTGCAGCTGGGTCAGAGCCTGGAGGGAGGGCGGGGCTTTCACTGAGGACCCCCCGCCCCCCCCTTCCCGAGGCCAGCCCTAGGCCCCGGCGGTCGCGCATGCGCCCTTGGCCTGTGCGGTGTGTGGGGGCTTGAACCCAAGCCCGCAGGGCTCCCGGAGCGGCCAGAGAAAGAAGGGCCCATGGAGAGGTAGGCGAGGTGGGCAGGGGGCGCCACCTTACTCTCCTCAGCTCCCTGAGGGAGAGAGACAGAGACAGAGACAGAGAGAGAGATCCCTGACCTCTGAGTCTCTGCCTCCACCGCTGGCTGGTGCCAACTCACGCGCCATCCCACTTCCAGCCATCACCCCCACGCCTGCCCCGGGGCCAGCCCCACCACAGAGAGGCCGGTTGGTTCCTGCTCACCTCTGTGCCGTCCCTTCCCGACCTGACCCCAGTGCAGGGGATAAGCTTCAGACAAGTCTTTCCATGTCCCTCTGCATGACAATAGACTTCCTCCCCTCTCCCATTCCACAGGCCCACCCACCCGGGACATCCACCTTTGTCATTAGCTCAGGAGAGGATGCAAGATGAGAATCTCTGCTATTGTGTGGGGAGACTCAGTTTGCCGGGTTTCCCCCATGGACACATGTTCTTCAGCTGGGTCTGATTTTCTCCAGACAAGCTGTCTTGGGAAGGATTTGGCCAGCCCTAAGAACCTGAAGGGAAAGGGCGGAGGGGGCTTCTCTCTCTGCCCCCGACAGCCCCGAGCTGGGTCGGTCCCTCAGACCTGGCCAGGGGCAGCCCATCCCCCGGCGCCCTTCCCCGGGGCATCCAAGGGCAGGCTCGGCGCCAGCCCCACCCCGCTCGCCACTGCCCGACCATCGTCCTCCCTCGGGGGGCCTGGGCAGGACAGGGACCCGGCTGTGGGAGGCCTCCAGATCTCAGGCCTGGCACACCGTTTACCAGGCTGCTTCCTCCTCTGACGGGGGCCCAGCACACGCCCCAGGAGACTTGGCAGCCGCCCCCAGGGCTCTAGCCTCTGGAACTCGTCCCCTTGGAAGGGGCCTGGCCCAGGTGCCAGGTTCGGCTGGTCGGCCAGCCTCCTTTGGAGAAAGCAGGCAAGCCGAGCCAGGCTTGCAGTGGCCCTGGCGTGACACCTGCCACCTCAGGCAGAGGGCCTCCCGCGTGCCCTCCATGGCGGGTTTCTCCCCGGAGCCGTGGCCTGGGCACTAGGAAGGCCGGGCCTCCCCGACTCCCGGGAGGAGGGGCTAGCCCAGTTGCGCCCTGGCCCCCAAACCCTCTGGTGCCATCTGCCTGTCTCGGCACTTCTGACTCCACAGAGCCTTTCCTACATCTGGGCTGCCTGCCGTGGCAAAGTGCAGGCGTGGGGTGAGGCCATGGCTTTGTCTTTCCAGGAAAAAATGAGCCCCTGGCCGAAGCAGCAGGCCCAGGCAGAGCCTTGAGCTTGAAGCCCAGTAGGTCTGTGGCCCTCAGGGCCAGAGCAATGCTTTCAAGGCAGGGAAGCGGCCTGCAAGCTGAGTGGGAGTGGGGGAGGGGAGGGAGACAGCTGAAGCCGAGTCCAGAAGGGCGGCGATGGAAGAGCTGCAGCTGGGTCAGAGCCTGGAGGGATGGCGGGGCCTTCACTGAGGACCCCCCCGCCCCCCGAGGCCAGCCCTAGGTCCCGGCGGTCGCGCATGCGCCCTTGGCCTGTGCGGTGTGTGGGGGGTTGAACCCAAGCCCGCAGGGCTCCCGGAGCGGCCAGAGAAAGAAGGGCCCATGGAGAGGTAGGCGAGGTGGGCAGGGGGCGCCACCTTACTCTCCTCAGCTCCCTGAGGGAGAGAGAGAGAGACAGAGACAGAGAGAGAGATCCCTGACCTCTGAGTCTCTGCCTCCACCGCTGGCTGGTGCCAACTCACGCGCCATCCCACTTCCAGCCATCACCCCCACGCCTGCCCCGGGGCCAGCCCCACCACAGAGAGGCCGGTTGGTTCCTGCTCACCTCTGTGCCGTCCCTTCCCGACCTGACCCCAGTGCAGGGGATAAGCTTCAGACAAGTCTTTCCATGTCCCTCTGCATGACAATAGACTTCCTCCCCTCTCCCATTCCACAGGCCCACCCACCCGGGACATCCACCTTTGTCATTAGCTCAGGAGAGGATGCAAGATGAGAATCTCTGCTATTGTGTGGGGAGACTCAGTTTCCCGGGTTTCCCCCATGGACACATGTTCTTCAGCTGGGTCTGATTTTCTCCAGACAAGCTGTCTTGGGAAGGATTTGGCCAGCCCTAAGAACCTGAAGGGAAAGGGCGGAGGGGGGTTCTCTCTCTGCCCCCGACAGCCCCGAGCTGGGTCGGTCCCTCAGACCTGGCCAGGGGCAGCCCATCCCCCGGCGCCCTTCCCCGGGGCATCCAAGGGCAGGCTCGGCGCCAGCCCCACCCCGCTCGCCACTGCCCGACCATCGTCCTCCCTCGGGGGGCCTGGGCAGGACAGGGACCCGGCTGTGGGAGGCCTCCAGATCTCAGGCCTGGCACACCGTTTACCAGGCTGCTTCCTCCTCTGACGGGGGCCCAGCACACGCCCCAGGAGACTTGGCAGCCGCCCCCAGGGCTCTAGCCTCTGGAAATCGTCCCCTTGGAAGGGGCCTGGCCCAGGTGCCAGGTTCGGCTGGTCGGCCAGCCTCCTTTGGAGAAAGCAGGCAAGCCGAGCCAGGCTTGCAGTGGCCCTGGCGTGACACCTGCCACCTCAGGCAGAGGGCCTCCCGCGTGCCCTCCATGGCGGGTTTCTCCCCGGAGCTGTGGCCTGGGCACTAGGAAGGCCGGGTCTCCCCGACTCCAGGGAGGTGGGGCTAGTCCATTTGCGCCCTGGCCCCCAAACCCTCTGGTGCCATCTGCCTGTCTCGGCACTTCTGACTCCACAGAGGCTTTCCTACATCTGGGCTGCCTGCCGTGGCAAAGTGCAGGCGTGGGGTGAGGCCATGGCTTTGTCTTTCCAGGAAAAAATGAGCCCCTGGCCGAAGCAGCAGGCCCAGGCAGAGCCTTGAGCTTGAAGCCCAGTAGGTCTGTGGCCCTCAGGGCCAGAGCCATGCTTTCAAGGCAGGGAAGCGGCCTGCAAGCTGAGTGGGAGTAGGGGAGGGGAGGGAGACAGCTGAAGCCGAGTCCAGAAGGGCGGCGATGGAAGCGCTGCAGCTGGGTCAGAGCCTGGAGGGAGGGCGGGGCTTTCACTGAGGACCCCCCGCCCCCCCCTTCCCGAGGCCAGCCCTAGGCCCCGGCGGTCGCGCATGCGCCCTTGGCCTGTGCGGTGTGTGGGGGCTTGAACCCAAGCCCGCAGGGCTCCCGGAGCGGCCAGAGAAAGAAGGGCCCATGGAGAGGTAGGCGAGGTGGGCAGGGGGCGCCACCTTACTCTCTTCAGCTCCCTGAGGGAGAGAGACAGAGACAGAGACAGAGAGAGAGATCCCTGACCTCTGAGTCTCTGCCTCCACCGCTGGCTGGTGCCAACTCACGCGCCATCCCACTTCCAGCCATCACCCCCACGCCTGCCCAGGGGCCAGCCCCACCACAGAGAGGCCGGTTGGTTCCTGCTCACCTCTGTGCCGTCCCTTCCCGACCTGACCCCAGTGCAGGGGATAAGCTTCAGACAAGTCTTTCCATGTCCCTCTGCATGACAATAGACTTCCTCCCCTCTCCCATTCCACAGGCCCACCCACCCGGGACATCCACCTTTGTCATTAGCTCAGGAGAGGATGCAAGATGAGAATCTCTGCTATTGTGTGGGGAGACTCAGTTTCCCGGGTTTCCCCCATGGACACATGTTCTTCAGCTGGGTCTGATTTTCTCCAGACAAGCTGTCTTGGGAAGGATTTGGCCAGCCCTAAGAACCTGAAGGGAAAGGGCGGAGGGGGGTTCTCTCTCTGCCCCCGACAGCCCCGAGCTGGGTGGGTCGGTCCCTCAGACCTGGCCAGGGGCAGCCCATCCCCCGGCGCCCTTCCCCGGGGCATCCAAGGGCAGGCTCGGCGCCAGCCCCACCCCGCTCGCCACTGCCCGACCATCGTCCTCCCTCGGGGGGCCTGGGCAGGACAGGGACCCGGCTGTGGGAGGCCTCCAGATCTCAGGCCTGGCACACCGTTTACCAGGCTGCTTCCTCCTCTGACGGGGGCCCAGCACACGCCCCAGGAGACTTGGCAGCCGCCCCCAGGGCTCTAGCCTCTGGAACTCGTCCCCTTGGAAGGGGCCTGGCCCAGGTGCCAGGTTCGGCTGGTCGGCCAGCCTCCTTTGGAGAAAGCAGGCAAGCCGAGCCAGGCTTGCAGTGGCCCTGGCGTGACACCTGCCACCTCAGGCAGAGGGCCTCCCGCGTGCCCTCCATGGCGGGTTTCTCCCTGGAGCCGTGGCCTGGGCACTAGGAAGGCCGGGCCTCCCCGACTCCCGGGAGGAGGGGCTAGCCCAGTTGCGCCCTGGCCCCCAAACCCTCTGGTGCCATCTGCCTGTCTCGGCACTTCTGACTCCACAGAGCCTTTCCTACATCTGGGCTGCCTGCCGTGGCAAAGTGCAGGCGTGGGGTGAGGCCATGGCTTTGTCTTTCCAGGAAATAATGAGCCCCTGGCCGAAGCAGCAGGCCCAGGCAGAGCCTTGAGCTTGAAGCCCAGTAGGTCTGTGGCCCTCAGGGCCAGAGCAATGCTTTCAAGGCAGGGAAGCGGCCTGCAAGCTGAGTGGGAGTGGGGGAGGGGAGGGAGACAGCTGAAGCCGAGTCCAGAAGGGCGGCGATGGAAGAGCTGCAGCTGGGTCAGAGCCTGGAGGGAGGGCGGGGCCTTCACTGAGGACCCCCCCCCGCCCCCCGAGGCCAGCCCTAGGCCCCGGCGGTCGCGCATGCGCCCTTGGCCTGTGCGGTGTGTGGGGGCTTGAACCCAAGCCCGCAGGGCTCCCGGAGCGGCCAGAGAAAGAAGGGCCCTTGGAGAGGTAGGCGAGGTGGGCAGGGGGCGCCACCTTACTCTCCTCAGCTCCCTGAGGGAGAGAGACAGAGACAGAGACAGAGAGAGAGATCCCTGACCTCTGAGTCTCTGCCTCCACCGCTGGCTGGTGCCAACTCACGCGCCATCCCACTTCCAGCCATCACCCCCACGCCTGCCCCGGGGCCAGCCCCACCACAGAGAGGCCGGTTGGTTCCTGCTCACCTCTGTGCCGTCCCTTCCCGACCTGACCCCAGTGCAGGGGATAAGCTTCAGACAAGTCTTTCCATGTCCCTCTGCATGACAATAGACTTCCTCCCCTCTCCCATTCCACAGGCCCACCCACCCGGGACATCCACCTTTGTCATTAGCTCAGGAGAGGATGCAAGATGAGAATCTCTGCTATTGTGTGGGGAGACTCAGTTTCCCGGGTTTCCCCCATGGACACATGTTCTTCAGCTGGGTCTGATTTTCTCCAGACAAGCTGTCTTGGGAAGGATTTGGCCAGCCCTAAGAACCTGAAGGGAAAGGGCGGAGGGGGGTTCTCTCTCTGCCCCCGACAGCCCCGAGCTGGGTGGGTCGGTCCCTCAGACCTGGCCAGGGGCAGCCCATCCCCCGGCGCCCTTCCCCGGGGCATCCAAGGGCAGGCTCGGCGCCAGCCCCACCCCGCTCGCCACTGCCCGACCATCGTCCTCCCTCGGGGGGCCTGGGCAGGACAGGGACCCGGCTGTGGGAGGCCTCCAGATCTCAGGCCTGGCACACCGTTTACCAGGCTGCTTCCTCCTCTGACGGGGGCCCAGCACACGCCCCAGGAGACTTGGCAGCCGCCCCCAGGGCTCTAGCCTCTGGAACTCGTCCCCTTGGAAGGGGCCTGGCCCAGGTGCCAGGTTCGGCTGGTCGGCCAGCCTCCTTTGGAGAAAGCAGGCAAGCCGAGCCAGGCTTGCAGTGGCCCTGGCGTGACACCTGCCACCTCAGGCAGAGGGCCTCCCGCGTGCCCTCCATGGCGGGTTTCTCCCCGGAGCCGTGGCCTGGGCACTAGGAAGGCCGGGCCTCCCCGACTCCCGGGAGGAGGGGCTAGCCCAGTTGCGCCCTGGCCCCCAAACCCTCTGGTGCCATCTGCCTGTCTCGGCACTTCTGACTCCACAGAGCCTTTCCTACATCTGGGCTGCCTGCCGTGGCAAAGTGCAGGCGTGGGGTGAGGCCATGGCTTTGTCTTTCCAGGAAAAAATGAGCCCCTGGCCGAAGCAGCAGGCCCAGGCAGAGCCTTGAGCTTGAAGCCCAGTAGGTCTGTGGCCCTCAGGGCCAGAGCAATGCTTTCAAGGCAGGGAAGCGGCCTGCAAGCTGAGTGGGAGTGGGGGAGGGGAGGGAGACAGCTGAAGCCGAGTCCAGAAGGGCGGCGATGGAAGAGCTGCAGCTGGGTCAGAGCCTGGAGGGATGGCGGGGCCTTCACTGAGGACCCCCCCGCCCCCCGAGGCCAGCCCTAGGTCCCGGCGGTCGCGCATGCGCCCTTGGCCTGTGCGGTGTGTGGGGGGTTGAACCCAAGCCCGCAGGGCTCCCGGAGCGGCCAGAGAAAGAAGGGCCCATGGAGAGGTAGGCGAGGTGGGCAGGGGGCGCCACCTTACTCTCCTCAGCTCCCTGAGGGAGAGAGAGAGAGACAGAGACAGAGAGAGAGATCCCTGACCTCTGAGTCTCTGCCTCCACCGCTGGCTGGTGCCAACTCACGCGCCATCCCACTTCCAGCCATCACCCCCACGCCTGCCCCGGGGCCAGCCCCACCACAGAGAGGCCGGTTGGTTCCTGCTCACCTCTGTGCCGTCCCTTCCCGACCTGACCCCAGTGCAGGGGATAAGCTTCAGACAAGTCTTTCCATGTCCCTCTGCATGACAATAGACTTCCTCCCCTCTCCCATTCCACAGGCCCACCCACCCGGGACATCCACCTTTGTCATTAGCTCAGGAGAGGATGCAAGATGAGAATCTCTGCTATTGTGTGGGGAGACTCAGTTTCCCGGGTTTCCCCCATGGACACATGTTCTTCAGCTGGGTCTGATTTTCTCCAGACAAGCTGTCTTGGGAAGGATTTGGCCAGCCCTAAGAACCTGAAGGGAAAGGGCGGAGGGGGGTTCTCTCTCTGCCCCCGACAGCCCCGAGCTGGGTCGGTCCCTCAGACCTGGCCAGGGGCAGCCCATCCCCCGGCGCCCTTCCCCGGGGCATCCAAGGGCAGGCTCGGCGCCAGCCCCACCCCGCTCGCCACTGCCCGACCATCGTCCTCCCTCGGGGGGCCTGGGCAGGACAGGGACCCGGCTGTGGGAGGCCTCCAGATCTCAGGCCTGGCACACCGTTTACCAGGCTGCTTCCTCCTCTGACGGGGGCCCAGCACACGCCCCAGGAGACTTGGCAGCCGCCCCCAGGGCTCTAGCCTCTGGAAATCGTCCCCTTGGAAGGGGCCTGGCCCAGGTGCCAGGTTCGGCTGGTCGGCCAGCCTCCTTTGGAGAAAGCAGGCAAGCCGAGCCAGGCTTGCAGTGGCCCTGGCGTGACACCTGCCACCTCAGGCAGAGGGCCTCCCGCGTGCCCTCCATGGCGGGTTTCTCCCCGGAGCTGTGGCCTGGGCACTAGGAAGGCCGGGTCTCCCCGACTCCCGGGAGGAGGGGCTAGTCCATTTGCGCCCTGGCCCCCAAACCCTCTGGTGCCATCTGCCTGTCTCGGCACTTCTGACTCCACAGAGGCTTTCCTACATCTGGGCTGCCTGCCGTGGCAAAGTGCAGGCGTGGGGTGAGGCCATGGCTTTGTCTTTCCAGGAAAAAATGAGCCCCTGGCCGAAGCAGCAGGCCCAGGCAGAGCCTTGAGCTTGAAGCCCAGTAGGTCTGTGGCCCTCAGGGCCAGAGCCATGCTTTCAAGGCAGGGAAGCGGCCTGCAAGCTGAGTGGGAGTAGGGGAGGGGAGGGAGACAGCTGAAGCCGAGTCCAGAAGGGCGGCGATGGAAGAGCTGCAGCTGGGTCAGAGCCTGGAGGGAGGGCGGGGCTTTCACTGAGGACCCCCCGCCCCCCCCTTCCCGAGGCCAGCCCTAGGCCCCGGCGGTCGCGCATGCGCCCTTGGCCTGTGCGGTGTGTGGGGGCTTGAACCCAAGCCCGCAGGGCTCCCGGAGCGGCCAGAGAAAGAAGGGCCCATGGAGAGGTAGGCGAGGTGGGCAGGGGGCGCCACCTTACTCTCCTCAGCTCCCTGAGGGAGAGAGACAGAGACAGAGACAGAGAGAGAGATCCCTGACCTCTGAGTCTCTGCCTCCACCGCTGGCTGGTGCCAACTCACGCGCCATCCCACTTCCAGCCATCACCCCCACGCCTGCCCCGGGGCCAGCCCCACCACAGAGAGGCCGGTTGGTTCCTGCTCACCTCTGTGCCGTCCCTTCCCGACCTGACCCCAGTGCAGGGGATAAGCTTCAGACAAGTCTTTCCATGTCCCTCTGCATGACAATAGACTTCCTCCCCTCTCCCATTCCACAGGCCCACCCACCCGGGACATCCACCTTTGTCATTAGCTCAGGAGAGGATGCAAGATGAGAATCTCTGCTATTGTGTGGGGAGACTCAGTTTCCCGGGTTTCCCCCATGGACACATGTTCTTCAGCTGGGTCTGATTTTCTCCAGACAAGCTGTCTTGGGAAGGATTTGGCCAGCCCTAAGAACCTGAAGGGAAAGGGCGGAGGGGGGTTCTCTCTCTGCCCCCGACAGCCCCGAGCTGGGTGGGTCGGTCCCTCAGACCTGGCCAGGGGCAGCCCATCCCCCGGCGCCCTTCCCCGGGGCATCCAAGGGCAGGCTCGGCGCCAGCCCCACCCCGCTCGCCACTGCCCGACCATCGTCCTCCCTCGGGGGGCCTGGGCAGGACAGGGACCCGGCTGTGGGAGGCCTCCAGATCTCAGGCCTGGCACACCGTTTACCAGGCTGCTTCCTCCTCTGACGGGGGCCCAGCACACGCCCCAGGAGACTTGGCAGCCGCCCCCAGGGCTCTAGCCTCTGGAACTTGTCCCCTTGGAAGGGGCCTGGCCCAGGTGCCAGGTTCGGCTGGTCGGCCAGCCTCCTTTGGAGAAAGCAGGCAAGCCGAGCCAGGCTTGCAGTGGCCCTGGCGTGACACCTGCCACCTCAGGCAGAGGGCCTCCCGCGTGCCCTCCATGGCGGGTTTCTCCCTGGAGCCGTGGCCTGGGCACTAGGAAGGCCGGGCCTCCCCGACTCCCGGGAGGAGGGGCTAGCCCAGTTGCGCCCTGGCCCCCAAACCCTCTGGTGCCATCTGCCTGTCTCGGCACTTCTGACTCCACAGAGCCTTTCCTACATCTGGGCTGCCTGCCGTGGCAAAGTGCAGGCGTGGGGTGAGGCCATGGCTTTGTCTTTCCAGGAAATAATGAGCCCCTGGCCGAAGCAGCAGGCCCAGGCAGAGCCTTGAGCTTGAAGCCCAGTAGGTCTGTGGCCCTCAGGGCCAGAGCAATGCTTTCAAGGCAGGGAAGCGGCCTGCAAGCTGAGTGGGAGTGGGGGAGGGGAGGGAGACAGCTGAAGCCGAGTCCAGAAGGGCGGCGATGGAAGAGCTGCAGCTGGGTCAGAGCCTGGAGGGAGGGCGGGGCCTTCACTGAGGACCCCCCCCCCCGCCCCCCGAGGCCAGCCCTAGGCCCCGGCGGTCGCGCATGCGCCCTTGGCCTGTGCGGTGTGTGGGGGCTTGAACCCAAGCCCGCAGGGCTCCCGGAGCGGCCAGAGAAAGAAGGGCCCTTGGAGAGGTAGGCGAGGTGGGCAGGGGGCGCCACCTTACTCTCCTCAGCTCCCTGAGGGAGAGAGACAGAGACAGAGACAGAGAGAGAGATCCCTGACCTCTGAGTCTCTGCCTCCACCGCTGGCTGGTGCCAACTCACGCGCCATCCCACTTCCAGCCATCACCCCCACGCCTGCCCCGGGGCCAGCCCCACCACAGAGAGGCCGGTTGGTTCCTGCTCACCTCTGTGCCTTCCCTTCCCGACCTGACCCCAGTGCAGGGGATAAGCTTCAGACAAGTCTTTCCATGTCCCTCTGCATGACAATAGACTTCCTCCCCTCTCCCATTCCACAGGCCCACCCACCCGGGACATCCACCTTTGTCATTAGCTCAGGAGAGGATGCAAGATGAGAATCTCTGCTATTGTGTGGGGAGACTCAGTTTCCCGGGTTTCCCCCATGGACACATGTTCTTCAGCTGGGTCTGATTTTCTCCAGACAAGCTGTCTTGGGAAGGATTTGGCCAGCCCTAAGAACCTGAAGGGAAAGGGCGGAGGGGGGTTCTCTCTCTGCCCCCGACAGCCCCGAGCTGGGTGGGTCGGTCCCTCAGACCTGGCCAGGGGCAGCCCATCCCCCGGCGCCCTTCCCCGGGGCATCCAAGGGCAGGCTCGGCGCCAGCCCCACCCCGCTCGCCACTGCCCGACCATCGTCCTCCCTCGGGGGGCCTGGGCAGGACAGGGACCCGGCTGTGGGAGGCCTCCAGATCTCAGGCCTGGCACACCGTTTACCAGGCTGCTTCCTCCTCTGACGGGGGCCCAGCACACGCCCCAGGAGACTTGGCAGCCGCCCCCAGGGCTCTAGCCTCTGGAACTCGTCCCCTTGGAAGGGGCCTGGCCCAGGTGCCAGGTTCGGCTGGTCGGCCAGCCTCCTTTGGAGAAAGCAGGCAAGCCGAGCCAGGCTTGCTGTGGCCCTGGCGTGACACCTGCCACCTCAGGCAGAGGGCCTCCCGCGTGCCCTCCATGGCGGGTTTCTCCCCGGAGCCGTGGCCTGGGCACTAGGAAGGCCGGGCCTCCCCGACTCCCAGGAGGAGGGGCTAGCCCAGTTGCGCCCTGGCCCCCAAACCCTCTGGTGCCATCTGCCTGTCTCGGCACTTCTGACTCCACAGAGCCTTTCCTACATCTGGGCTGCCTGCCGTGGCAAAGTGCAGGCGTGGGGTGAGGCCATGGCTTTGTCTTTCCAGGAAAAAATGAGCCCCTGGCCGAAGCAGCAGGCCCAGGCAGAGCCTTGAGCTTGAAGCCCAGTAGGTCTGTGGCCCTCAGGGCCAGAGCCATGCTTTCAAGGCAGGGAAGCGGCCTGCAAGCTGAGTGGGAGTGGGGGAGGGGAGGGAGACAGCTGAAGCCGAGTCCAGAAGGGCGGCGATGGAAGAGCTGCAGCTGGGTCAGAGCCTGGAGGGAGGGCGGGGCCTTCACTGAGGACCCCCCACGCCCCCCCCCCACGAGGCCAGCCCTAGGCCCCGGCGGTCGCGCATGCGCCCTTGGCCTGTGCGGTGTGTGGGGGCTTGAACCCAAGCCCGCAGGGCTCCCGGAGCGGCCAGAGAAAGAAGGGCCCATGGAGAGGTAGGCGAGGTGGGCAGGGGGCGCCACCTTACTCTCCTCAGCTCCATGAGGGAGAGAGACAGAGACAGAGACAGAGAGAGAGATCCCTGACCTCTGAGTCTCTGCCTCCACCGCTGGCTGGTGCCAACTCACGCGCCATCCCACTTCCAGCCATCACCCCCACGCCTGCCCCGGGGCCAGCCCCACCACAGAGAGGCCGGTTGGTTCCTGCTCACCTCTGTGCCGTCCCTTCCCGACCTGACCCCAGTGCAGGGGATAAGCTTCAGACAAGTCTTTCCATGTCCCTCTGCATGACAATAGACTTCCTCCCCTCTCCCATTCCACAGGCCCACCCACCCGGGACATCCACCTTTGTCATTAGCTCAGGAGAGGATGCAAGATGAGAATCTCTGCTATTGTGTGGGGAGACTGTATCCCGGGTTTCCCCCATGGACACATGTTCTTCAGCTGGGTCTGATTTTCTCCAGACAAGCTGTCTTGGGAAGGATTTGGCCAGCCCTAAGAACCTGAAGGGAAAGGGCGGAGGGGGGTTCTCTCTCTGCCCCCGACAGCCCCGAGCTGGGTCGGTCCCTCAGACCTGGCCAGGGGCAGCCCATCCCCCGGCGCCCTTCCCCGGGGCATCCAAGGGCAGGCTCTGCGCCAGCCCCACCCCGCTCGCCACTGCCCGACCATCGTCCTCCCTCGGGGGGCCTGGGCAGGACAGGGACCCGGCTGTGGGAGGCCTCCAGATCTCAAGCCTGGCACACCGTTTACCAGGCTGCTTCCTCCTCTGACGGGGGCCCAGCACACGCCCCAGGAGACTTGGCAGCCGCCCCCAGGGCTCTATCCTCTGGAACTCGTCCCCTTGGAAGGGGCCTGGCCCAGGTGCCAGGTTCGGCTGGTCGGCCAGCCTCCTTTGGAGAAAGCAGGCAAGCCGAGCCAGGCTTGCAGTGGCCCTGGCGTGACACCTGCCACCTCAGGCAGAGGGCCTCCCGCGTGCCCTCCATGGCGGGTTTCTCCCCGGAGCCGTGGCCTGGGCACTAGGAAGGCCGGGCCTCCCCGACTCCCGGGAGGAGGGGCTAGCCCAGTTGCGCCCTGGCCCCCAAACCCTCTGGTGCCATCTGCCTGTCTCGGCACTTCTGACTCCACAGAGCCTTTCCTACATCTGGGCTGCCTGCCGTGGCAAAGTGCAGGCGTGGGGTGAGGCCATGGCTTTGTCTTTCCAGGAAATAATGAGCCCCTGGCCGAAGCAGCAGGCCCAGGCAGAGCCTTGAGCTTGAAGCCCAGTAGGTCTGTGGCCCTCAGGGCCAGAGCAATGCTTTCAAGGCAGGGAAGCGGCCTGCAAGCTGAGTGGGAGTGGGGGAGGGGAGGGAGACAGCTGAAGCCGAGTCCAGAAGGGCGGCGATGGAAGAGCTGCAGCTGGGTCAGAGCCTGGAGGGAGGGCGGGGCCTTGACTGAGGACCCCGCCCCCCCGCCCCCCGAGGCCAGCCCTAGTCCCCGGCGGTCGCGCATGCGCCCTTGGCCTGTGCGGTGTGTGGGGGCTTGAACCCAAGCCCGCAGGGCTCCCGGAGCGGCCAGAGAAAGAAGGGCCCTTGGAGAGGTAGGCGAGGTGGGCAGGGGGCGCCACCTTACTCTCCTCAGCTCCCTGAGGGAGAGAGACAGAGACAGAGACAGAGAGAGAGATCCCTGACCTCTGAGTCTCTGCCTCCACCGCTGGCTGGTGCCAACTCACGCGCCATCCCACTTCCAGCCATCACCCCCACGCCTGCCCCGGGGCCAGCCCCACCACAGAGAGGCCGGTTGGTTCCTGCTCACCTCTGTGCCGTCCCTTCCCGACCTGACCCCAGTGCAGGGGATAAGCTTCAGACAAGTCTTTCCATGTCCCTCTGCATGACAATAGACTTCCTCCCCTCTCCCATTCCACAGGCCCACCCACCCGGGACATCCACCTTTGTCATTAGCTCAGGAGAGGATGCAAGATGAGAATCTCTGCTATTGTGTGGGGAGACTCAGTTTCCCGGGTTTCCCCCATGGACACATGTTCTTCAGCTGGGTCTGATTTTCTCCAGACAAGCTGTCTTGGGAAGGATTTGGCCAGCCCTAAGAACCTGAAGGGAAAGGGCGGAGGGGGGTTCTCTCTCTGCCCCCGACAGCCCCGAGCTGGGTCGGTCCCTCAGACCTGGCCAGGGGCAGCCCATCCCCCGGCGCCCTTCCCCGGGGCATCCAAGGGCAGGCTCGGCGCCAGCCCCACCCCGCTCGCCACTGCCCGACCATCGTCCTCCCTCGGGGGGCCTGGGCAGGACAGGGACCCGGCTGTGGGAGGCCTCCAGATCTCAGGCCTGGCACACCGTTTACCAGGCTGCTTCCTCCTCTGACGGGGGCCCAGCACACGCCCCAGGAGACTTGGCAGCCGCCCCCAGGGCTCTAGCCTCTGGAACTCGTCCCCTTGGAAGGGGCCTGGCCCAGGTGCCAGGTTCGGCTGGTCGGCCAGCCTCCTTTGGAGAAAGCAGGCAAGCCGAGCCAGGCTTGCTGTGGCCCTGGCGTGACACCTGCCACCTCAGGCAGAGGGCCTCCCGCGTGCCCTCCATGGCGGGTTTCTCCCCGGAGCCGTGGCCTGGGCACTAGGAAGGCCGGGCCTCCCCGACTCCCGGGAGGAGGGGCTAGCCCAGTTGCGCCCTGGCCCCCAAACCCTCTGGTGCCATCTGCCTGTCTCGGCACTTCTGACTCCACAGAGCCTTTCCTACATCTGGGCTGCCTGCCGTGGCAAAGTGCAGGCGTGGGGTGAGGCCATGGCTTTGTCTTTCCAGGAAAAAATGAGCCCCTGGCCGAAGCAGCAGGCCCAGGCAGAGCCTTGAGCTTGAAGCCCAGTAGGTCTGTGGCCCTCAGGGCCAGAGCCATGCTTTCAAGGCAGGGAAGCGGCCTGCAAGCTGAGTGGGAGTGGGGGAGGGGAGGGAGACAGCTGAAGCCGAGTCCAGAAGGGCGGCGATGGAAGAGCTGCAGCTGGGTCAGAGCCTGGAGGGAGGGCGGGGCCTTCACTGAGGACCCCCCACGCCCCCCCCCCCACGAGGCCAGCCCTAGGCCCCGGCGGTCGCGCATGCGCCATTGGCCTGTGCGGTGTGTGGGGGCTTGAACCCAAGCCCGCAGGGCTCCCGGAGCGGCCAGAGAAAGAAGGGCCCATGGAGAGGTAGGCGAGGTGGGCAGGGGGCGCCACCTTACTCTCCTCAGCTCCATGAGGGAGAGAGACAGAGACAGAGACAGAGAGAGAGATCCCTGACCTCTGAGTCTCTGCCTCCACCGCTGGCTGGTGCCAACTCACGCGCCATCCCACTTCCAGCCATCACCCCCACGCCTGCCCCGGGGCCAGCCCCACCACAGAGAGGCCGGTTGGTTCCTGCTCACCTCTGTGCCGTCCCTTCCCGACCTGACCCCAGTGCAGGGGATAAGCTTCAGACAAGTCTTTCCATGTCCCTCTGCATGACAATAGACTTCCTCCCCTCTCCCATTCCACAGGCCCACCCACCCGGGACATCCACCTTTGTCATTAGCTCAGGAGAGGATGCAAGATGAGAATCTCTGCTATTGTGTGGGGAGACTGTTTCCCGGGTTTCCCCCATGGACACATGTTCTTCAGCTGGGTCTGATTTTCTCCAGACAAGCTGTCTTGGGAAGGATTTGGCCAGCCCTAAGAACCTGAAGGGAAAGGGCGGAGGGGGGTTCTCTCTCTGCCCCCGACAGCCCCGAGCTGGGTCGGTCCCTCAGACCTGGCCAGGGGCAGCCCATCCCCCGGCGCCCTTCCCCGGGGCATCCAAGGGCAGGCTCGGCGCCAGCCCCACCCCGCTCGCCACTGCCCGACCATCGTCCTCCCTCGGGGGGCCTGGGCAGGACAGGGACCCGGCTGTGGGAGGCCTCCAGATCTCAGGCCTGGCACACCGTTTACCAGGCTGCTTCCTCCTCTGACGGGGGCCCAGCACACGCCCCAGGAGACTTGGCAGCCGCCCCCAGGGCTCTAGCCTCTGGAACTCGTCCCCTTGGAAGGGGCCTGGCCCAGGTGCCAGGTTCGGCTGGTCGGCCAGCCTCCTTTGGAGAAAGCAGGCAAGCCGAGCCAGGCTTGCAGTGGCCCTGGCGTGACACCTGCCACCTCAGGCAGAGGGCCTCCCGCGTGCCCTCCATGGCGGGTTTCTCCCCGGAGCCGTGGCCTGGGCACTAGGAAGGCCGGGCCTCCCCGACTCCTGGGAGGAGGGGCTAGCCCAGTTGCGCCCTGGCCCCCAAACCCTCTGGTGCCATCTGCCTGTCTCGGCACTTCTGACTCCACAGAGCCTTTCCTACATCTGGGCTGCCTGCCGTGGCAAAGTGCAGGCGTGGGGTGAGGCCATGGCTTTGTCTTTCCAGGAAAAAATGAGCCCCTGGCCGAAGCAGCAGGCCCAGGCAGAGCCTTGAGCTTGAAGCCCAGTAGGTCTGTGGCCCTCAGGGCCAGAGCAATGCTTTCAAGGCAGGGAAGCGGCCTGCAAGCTGAGTGGGAGTGGGGGAGGGGAGGGAGACAGCTGAAGCTGAGTCCAGAAGGGCGGCGATGGAAGAGCTGCAGCTGGGTCAGAGCCTGGAGGGAGGGCGGGGCCTTCACTGAGGACCCCCCCGCCCCCCGAGGCCAGCCCTAGGCCCCGGCGGTCGCGCATGCGCCCTTGGCCTGTGCGGTGTGTGGGGGCTTGAACCCAAGCCCGCAGGGCTCCCGGAGCGGCCAGAGAAAGAAGGGCCCATGGAGAGGTAGGCGAGGTGGGCAGGGGGCGCCACCTTACTCTCCTCAGCTCCCTGAGGGAGAGAGAGAGAGACAGAGACAGAGAGAGAGATCCCTGACCTCTGAGTCTCTGCCTCCACCGCTGGCTGGTGCCAACTCACGCGCCATCCCACTTCCAGCCATCACCCCCACGCCTGCCCCGGGGCCAGCCCCACCACAGAGAGGCCGGTTGGTTCCTGCTCACCTCTGTGCCGTCCCTTCCCGACCTGACCCCAGTGCAGGGGATAAGCTTCAGACAAGTCTTTCCATGTCCCTCTGCATGACAATAGACTTCCTCCCCTCTCCCATTCCACAGGCCCACCCACCCGGGACATCCACCTGTGTCATTAGCTCAGGAGAGGATGCAAGATGAGAATCTCTGCTATTGTGTGGGGAGACTCAGTTTCCCGGGTTTCCCCCATGGACACATGTTCTTCAGCTGGGTCTGATTTTCTCCAGACAAGCTGTCTTGGGAAGGATTTGGCCAGCCCTAAGAACCTGAAGGGAAAGGGCGGAGGGGGGTTCTCTCTCTGCCCCCGACAGCCCCGAGCTGGGTCGGTCCCTCAGACCTGGCCAGGGGCAGCCCATCCCCCGGCGCCCTTCCCCGGGGCATCCAAGGGCAGGCTCGGCGCCAGCCCCACCCCGCTCGCCACTGCCCGACCATCGTCCTCCCTCGGGGGGCCTGGGCAGGACAGGGACCCGGCTGTGGGAGGCCTCCAGATCTCAGGCCTGGCACACCGTTTACCAGGCTGCTTCCTCCTCTGACGGGGGCCCAGCACACGCCCCAGGAGACTTGGCAGCCGCCCCCAGGGCTCTAGCCTCTGGAACTCGTCCCCTTGGAAGGGGCCTGGCCCAGGTGCCAGGTTCGGCTGGTCGGCCAGCCTCCTTTGGAGAAAGCAGGCAAGCCGAGCCAGGCTTGCAGTGGCCCTGGCGTGACACCTGCCACCTCAGGCAGAGGGCCTCCCGCGTGCCCTCCATGGCGGGTTTCTCCCCGGAGCCGTGGCCTGGGCACTAGGAAGGCCGGGCCTTCCCGACTCCCGGGAGGAGGGGCTAGCCCAGTTGCGCCCTGGCCCCCAAACCCTCTGGTGCCATCTGCCTGTCTCGGCACTTCTGACTCCACAGAGCCTTTCCTACATCTGGGCTGCCTGCCGTGGCAAAGTGCAGGCGTGGGGTGAGGCCATGGCTTTGTCTTTCCAGGAGAAAATGAGCCCCTGGTCGAAGCAGCACACCCAGGCAGAGCCTTGAGCTTGAAGCCCAGTAGGTCTGTGGCCCTCAGGGCCAGAGCCATGCTTTCAAGGCAGGGAAGCGGCCTGCAAGCTGAGTGGGAGTGGGGGAGGGGAGGGAGACAGCTGAAGCCGAGTCCAGAAGGGCGGCGATGGAAGAGCTGCAGCTGGGTCAGAGCCTGGAGGGAGGGCGGGGCCTTCACTGAGGACCCCCCCGCCCCCCGAGGCCAGCCCTAGGCCCCGGCGGTCGCGCATGCGCCCTTGGCCTGTGCGGTGTGTGGGGGCTTGAACCCAAGCCCGCAGGGCTCCTGGAGCGGCCAGAGAAAGAAGGGCCCATGGAGAGGTAGGCGAGGTGGGCAGGGGGCGCCACCTTACTCTCCTCAGCTCCCTGAGGGAGAGAGAGAGAGACAGAGACAGAGAGAGAGATCCCTGACCTCTGAGTCTCTGCCTCCACCGCTGGCTGGTGCCAACTCACGCGCCATCCCACTTCCAGCCATCACCCCCACGCCTGCCCCGGGGCCAGCCCCACCACAGAGAGGCCGGTTGGTTCCTGCTCACCTCTGTGCCGTCCCTTCCCGACCTGACCCCAGTGCAGGGGATAAGCTTCAGACAAGTCTTTCCATGTCCCTCTGCATGACAATAGACTTCCTCCCCTCTCCCATTCCACAGGCCCACCCACCCGGGACATCCACCTTTGTCATTAGCTCAGGAGAGGATGCAAGATGAGAATCTCTGCTATTGTGTGGGGAGACTCAGTTTCCCGGGTTTCCCCCATGGACACATGTTCTTCAGCTGGGTCTGATTTTCTCCAGACAAGCTGTCTTGGGAAGGATTTGGCCAGCCCTAAGAACCTGAAGGGAAAGGGCGGAGGGGGGTTCTCTCTCTGCCCCCGACAGCCCCGAGCTGGGTCGGTCCCTCAGACCTGGCCAGGGGCAGCCCATCCCCCGGCGCCCTTCCCCGGGGCATCCAAGGGCAGGCTCGGCGCCAGCCCCACCCCGCTCGCCACTGCCCGACCATCGTCCTTCCTCGGGGGGCCTGGGCAGGACAGGGACCCGGCTGTGGGAGGCCTCCAGATCTCAGGCCTGGCACACCGTTTACCAGGCTGCTTCCTCCTCTGACGGGGGCCCAGCACACGCCCCAGGAGACTTGGCAGCCGCCCCCAGGGCTCTATCCTCTGGAACTCGTCCCCTTGGAAGGGGCCTGGCCCAGGTGCCAGGTTCGGCTGGTCGGCCAGCCTCCTTTGGAGAAAGCAGGCAAGCCGAGCCAGGCTTGCAGTGGCCCTGGCGTGACACCTGCCACCTCAGGCAGAGGGCCTCCCGCGTGCCCTCCATGGCGGGTTTCTCCCCGGAGCCGTGGCCTGGGCACTAGGAAGGCCGGGCCTCCCCGACTCCCGGGAGGAGGGGCTAGCCCAGTTGCGCCCTGGCCCCCAAACCCTCTGGTGCCATCTGCCTGTCTCGGCACTTCTGACTCCACAGAGCCTTTCCTACATCTGGGCTGCCTGCCGTGGCAAAGTGCAGGCGTGGGGTGAGGCCATGGCTTTGTCTTTCCAGGAGAAAATGAGCCCCTGGTCGAAGCAGCACACCCAGGCAGAGCCTTGAGCTTGAAGCCCAGTAGGTCTGTGGCCCTCAGGGCCAGAGCCATGCTTTCAAGGCAGGGAAGCGGCCTGCAAGCTGAGTGGGAGTGGGGGAGGGGAGGGAGACAGCTGAAGCCGAGTCCAGAAGGGCGGCGATGGAAGAGCTGCAGCTGGGTCAGAGCCTGGAGGGAGGGCGGGGCCTTCACTGAGGACCCCCCCGCCCCCCGAGGCCAGCCCTAGGCCCCGGCGGTCGCGCATGCGCCCTTGGCCTGTGCGGTGTGTGGGGGCTTGAACCCAAGCCCGCAGGGCTCCTGGAGCGGCCAGAGAAAGAAGGGCCCATGGAGAGGTAGGCGAGGTGGGCAGGGGGCGCCACCTTACTCTCCTCAGCTCCCTGAGGGAGAGAGAGAGAGACAGAGACAGAGAGAGAGATCCCTGACCTCTGAGTCTCTGCCTCCACCGCTGGCTGGTGCCAACTCACGCGCCATCCCACTTCCAGCCATCACCCCCACGCCTGCCCCGGGGCCAGCCCCACCACAGAGAGGCCGGTTGGTTCCTGCTCACCTCTGTGCCGTCCCTTCCCGACCTGACCCCAGTGCAGGGGATAAGCTTCAGACAAGTCTTTCCATGTCCCTCTGCATGACAATAGACTTCCTCCCCTCTCCCATTCCACAGGCCCACCCACCCGGGACATCCACCTTTGTCATTAGCTCAGGAGAGGATGCAAGATGAGAATCTCTGCTATTGTGTGGGGAGACTCAGTTTCCCGGGTTTCCCCCATGGACACATGTTCTTCAGCTGGGTCTGATTTTCTCCAGACAAGCTGTCTTGGGAAGGATTTGGCCAGCCCTAAGAACCTGAAGGGAAAGGGCGGAGGGGGGTTCTCTCTCTGCCCCCGACAGCCCCGAGCTGGGTCGGTCCCTCAGACCTGGCCAGGGGCAGCCCATCCCCCGGCGCCCTTCCCCGGGGCATCCAAGGGCAGGCTCGGCGCCAGCCCCACCCCGCTCGCCACTGCCCGACCATCGTCCTTCCTCGGGGGGCCTGGGCAGGACAGGGACCCGGCTGTGGGAGGCCTCCAGATCTCAGGCCTGGCACACCGTTTACCAGGCTGCTTCCTCCTCTGACGGGGGCCCAGCACACGCCCCAGGAGACTTGGCAGCCGCCCCCAGGGCTCTATCCTCTGGAACTCGTCCCCTTGGAAGGGGCCTGGCCCAGGTGCCAGGTTCGGCTGGTCGGCCAGCCTCCTTTGGAGAAAGCAGGCAAGCCGAGCCAGGCTTGCAGTGGCCCTGGCGTGACACCTGCCACCTCAGGCAGAGGGCCTCCCGCGTGCCCTCCATGGCGGGTTTCTCCCCGGAGCCGTGGCCTGGGCACTAGGAAGGCCGGGCCTCCCCGACTCCCGGGAGGAGGGGCTAGCCCAGTTGCGCCCTGGCCCCCAAACCCTCTGGTGCCATCTGCCTGTCTCGGCACTTCTGACTCCACAGAGCCTTTCCTACATCTGGGCTGCCTGCCGTGGCAAAGTGCAGGCGTGGGGTGAGGCCATGTCTTTGTCTTTCCAGGAAATAATGAGCCCCTGGCCGAAGCAGCAGGCCCAGGCAGAGCCTTGAGCTTGAAGCCCAGTAGGTCTGTGGCCCTCAGGGCCAGAGCAATGCTTTCAAGGCAGGGAAGCGGCCTGCAAGCTGAGTGGGAGTGGGGGAGGGGAGGGAGACAGCTGAAGCCGAGTCCAGAAGGGCGGCGATGGAAGAGCTGCAGCTGGGTCAGAGCCTGGAGGGAGGGCGGGGCCTTCACTGAGGACCCCCCACGCCCCCCCCCCACGAGGCCAGCCCTAGGCCCCGGCGGTCGCGCATGCGCCCTTGGCCTGTGCGGTGTGTGGGGGCTTGAACCCAAGCCCGCAGGGCTCCCGGAGCGGCCAGAGAAAGAAGGGCCCATGGAGAGGTAGGCGAGGTGGGCAGGGGGCGCCACCTTACTCTCCTCAGCTCCATGAGGGAGAGAGACAGAGACAGAGACAGAGAGAGAGATCCCTGACCTCTGAGTCTCTGCCTCCACCGCTGGCTGGTGCCAACTCACGCGCCATCCCACTTCCAGCCATCACCCCCACGCCTGCCCCGGGGCCAGCCCCACCACAGAGAGGCCGGTTGGTTCCTGCTCACCTCTGTGCCGTCCCTTCCCGACCTGACCCCAGTGCAGGGGATAAGCTTCAGACAAGTCTTTCCATGTCCCTCTGCATGACAATAGACTTCCTCCCCTCTCCCATTCCACAGGCCCACCCACCCGGGACATCCACCTTTGTCATTAGCTCAGGAGAGGATGCAAGATGAGAATCTCTGCTATTGTGTGGGGAGACTGTATCCCGGGTTTCCCCCATGGACACATGTTCTTCAGCTGGGTCTGATTTTCTCCAGACAAGCTGTCTTGGGAAGGATTTGGCCAGCCCTAAGAACCTGAAGGGAAAGGGCGGAGGGGGGTTCTCTCTCTGCCCCCGACAGCCCCGAGCTGGGTCGGTCCCTCAGACCTGGCCAGGGGCAGCCCATCCCCCGGCGCCCTTCCCCGGGGCATCCAAGGGCAGGCTCTGCGCCAGCCCCACCCCGCTCGCCACTGCCCGACCATCGTCCTCCCTCGGGGGGCCTGGGCAGGACAGGGACCCGGCTGTGGGAGGCCTCCAGATCTCAAGCCTGGCACACCGTTTACCAGGCTGCTTCCTCCTCTGACGGGGGCCCAGCACACGCCCCAGGAGACTTGGCAGCCGCCCCCAGGGCTCTATCCTCTGGAACTCGTCCCCTTGGAAGGGGCCTGGCCCAGGTGCCAGGTTCGGCTGGTCGGCCAGCCTCCTTTGGAGAAAGCAGGCAAGCCGAGCCAGGCTTGCAGTGGCCCTGGCGTGACACCTGCCACCTCAGGCAGAGGGCCTCCCGCGTGCCCTCCATGGCGGGTTTCTCCCCGGAGCCGTGGCCTGGGCACTAGGAAGGCCGGGCCTCCCCGACTCCCGGGAGGAGGGGCTAGCCCAGTTGCGCCCTGGCCCCCAAACCCTCTGGTGCCATCTGCCTGTCTCGGCACTTCTGACTCCACAGAGCCTTTCCTACATCTGGGCTGCCTGCCGTGGCAAAGTGCAGGCGTGGGGTGAGGCCATGGCTTTGTCTTTCCAGGAAATAATGAGCCCCTGGCCGAAGCAGCAGGCCCAGGCAGAGCCTTGAGCTTGAAGCCCAGTAGGTCTGTGGCCCTCAGGGCCAGAGCAATGCTTTCAAGGCAGGGAAGCGGCCTGCAAGCTGAGTGGGAGTGGGGGAGGGGAGGGAGACAGCTGAAGCCGAGTCCAGAAGGGCGGCGATGGAAGAGCTGCAGCTGGGTCAGAGCCTGGAGGGAGGGCGGGGCCTTGACTGAGGACCCCGCCCCCCCGCCCCCCGAGGCCAGCCCTAGTCCCCGGCGGTCGCGCATGCGCCCTTGGCCTGTGCGGTGTGTGGGGGCTTGAACCCAAGCCCGCAGGGCTCCCGGAGCGGCCAGAGAAAGAAGGGCCCTTGGAGAGGTAGGCGAGGTGGGCAGGGGGCGCCACCTTACTCTCCTCAGCTCCCTGAGGGAGAGAGACAGAGACAGAGACAGAGAGAGAGATCCCTGACCTCTGAGTCTCTGCCTCCACCGCTGGCTGGTGCCAACTCACGCGCCATCCCACTTCCAGCCATCACCCCCACGCCTGCCCCGGGGCCAGCCCCACCACAGAGAGGCCGGTTGGTTCCTGCTCACCTCTGTGCCGTCCCTTCCCGACCTGACCCCAGTGCAGGGGATAAGCTTCAGACAAGTCTTTCCATGTCCCTCTGCATGACAATAGACTTCCTCCCCTCTCCCATTCCACAGGCCCACCCACCCGGGACATCCACCTTTGTCATTAGCTCAGGAGAGGATGCAAGATGAGAATCTCTGCTATTGTGTGGGGAGACTCAGTTTCCCGGGTTTCCCCCATGGACACATGTTCTTCAGCTGGGTCTGATTTTCTCCAGACAAGCTGTCTTGGGAAGGATTTGGCCAGCCCTAAGAACCTGAAGGGAAAGGGCGGAGGGGGGTTCTCTCTCTGCCCCCGACAGCCCCGAGCTGGGTCGGTCCCTCAGACCTGGCCAGGGGCAGCCCATCCCCCGGCGCCCTTCCCCGGGGCATCCAAGGGCAGGCTCGGCGCCAGCCCCACCCCGCTCGCCACTGCCCGACCATCGTCCTCCCTCGGGGGGCCTGGGCAGGACAGGGACCCGGCTGTGGGAGGCCTCCAGATCTCAGGCCTGGCACACCGTTTACCAGGCTGCTTCCTCCTCTGACGGGGGCCCAGCACACGCCCCAGGAGACTTGGCAGCCGCCCCCAGGGCTCTAGCCTCTGGAACTCGTCCCCTTGGAAGGGGCCTGGCCCAGGTGCCAGGTTCGGCTGGTCGGCCAGCCTCCTTTGGAGAAAGCAGGCAAGCCGAGCCAGGCTTGCTGTGGCCCTGGCGTGACACCTGCCACCTCAGGCAGAGGGCCTCCCGCGTGCCCTCCATGGCGGGTTTCTCCCCGGAGCCGTGGCCTGGGCACTAGGAAGGCCGGGCCTCCCCGACTCCCGGGAGGAGGGGCTAGCCCAGTTGCGCCCTGGCCCCCAAACCCTCTGGTGCCATCTGCCTGTCTCGGCACTTCTGACTCCACAGAGCCTTTCCTACATCTGGGCTGCCTGCCGTGGCAAAGTGCAGGCGTGGGGTGAGGCCATGGCTTTGTCTTTCCAGGAAAAAATGAGCCCCTGGCCGAAGCAGCAGGCCCAGGCAGAGCCTTGAGCTTGAAGCCCAGTAGGTCTGTGGCCCTCAGGGCCAGAGCCATGCTTTCAAGGCAGGGAAGCGGCCTGCAAGCTGAGTGGGAGTGGGGGAGGGGAGGGAGACAGCTGAAGCCGAGTCCAGAAGGGCGGCGATGGAAGAGCTGCAGCTGGGTCAGAGCCTGGAGGGAGGGCGGGGCCTTCACTGAGGACCCCCCACGCCCCCCCCCCACGAGGCCAGCCCTAGGCCCCGGCGGTCGCGCATGCGCCATTGGCCTGTGCGGTGTGTGGGGGCTTGAACCCAAGCCCGCAGGGCTCCCGGAGCGGCCAGAGAAAGAAGGGCCCATGGAGAGGTAGGCGAGGTGGGCAGGGGGCGCCACCTTACTCTCCTCAGCTCCATGAGGGAGAGAGACAGAGACAGAGACAGAGAGAGAGATCCCTGACCTCTGAGTCTCTGCCTCCACCGCTGGCTGGTGCCAACTCACGCGCCATCCCACTTCCAGCCATCACCCCCACGCCTGCCCCGGGGCCAGCCCCACCACAGAGAGGCCGGTTGGTTCCTGCTCACCTCTGTGCCGTCCCTTCCCGACCTGACCCCAGTGCAGGGGATAAGCTTCAGACAAGTCTTTCCATGTCCCTCTGCATGACAATAGACTTCCTCCCCTCTCCCATTCCACAGGCCCACCCACCCGGGACATCCACCTTTGTCATTAGCTCAGGAGAGGATGCAAGATGAGAATCTCTGCTATTGTGTGGGGAGACTGTTTCCCGGGTTTCCCCCATGGACACATGTTCTTCAGCTGGGTCTGATTTTCTCCAGACAAGCTGTCTTGGGAAGGATTTGGCCAGCCCTAAGAACCTGAAGGGAAAGGGCGGAGGGGGGTTCTCTCTCTGCCCCCGACAGCCCCGAGCTGGGTCGGTCCCTCAGACCTGGCCAGGGGCAGCCCATCCCCCGGCGCCCTTCCCCGGGGCATCCAAGGGCAGGCTCGGCGCCAGCCCCACCCCGCTCGCCACTGCCCGACCATCGTCCTCCCTCGGGGGGCCTGGGCAGGACAGGGACCCGGCTGTGGGAGGCCTCCAGATCTCAGGCCTGGCACACCGTTTACCAGGCTGCTTCCTCCTCTGACGGGGGCCCAGCACACGCCCCAGGAGACTTGGCAGCCGCCCCCAGGGCTCTAGCCTCTGGAACTCGTCCCCTTGGAAGGGGCCTGGCCCAGGTGCCAGGTTCGGCTGGTCGGCCAGCCTCCTTTGGAGAAAGCAGGCAAGCCGAGCCAGGCTTGCAGTGGCCCTGGCGTGACACCTGCCACCTCAGGCAGAGGGCCTCCCGCGTGCCCTCCATGGCGGGTTTCTCCCCGGAGCCGTGGCCTGGGCACTAGGAAGGCCGGGCCTCCCCGACTCCTGGGAGGAGGGGCTAGCCCAGTTGCGCCCTGGCCCCCAAACCCTCTGGTGCCATCTGCCTGTCTCGGCACTTCTGACTCCACAGAGCCTTTCCTACATCTGGGCTGCCTGCCGTGGCAAAGTGCAGGCGTGGGGTGAGGCCATGGCTTTGTCTTTCCAGGAAAAAATGAGCCCCTGGCCGAAGCAGCAGGCCCAGGCAGAGCCTTGAGCTTGAAGCCCAGTAGGTCTGTGGCCCTCAGGGCCAGAGCAATGCTTTCAAGGCAGGGAAGCGGCCTGCAAGCTGAGTGGGAGTGGGGGAGGGGAGGGAGACAGCTGAAGCTGAGTCCAGAAGGGCGGCGATGGAAGAGCTGCAGCTGGGTCAGAGCCTGGAGGGAGGGCGGGGCCTTCACTGAGGACCCCCCCGCCCCCCGAGGCCAGCCCTAGGCCCCGGCGGTCGCGCATGCGCCCTTGGCCTGTGCGGTGTGTGGGGGCTTGAACCCAAGCCCGCAGGGCTCCCGGAGCGGCCAGAGAAAGAAGGGCCCATGGAGAGGTAGGCGAGGTGGGCAGGGGGCGCCACCTTACTCTCCTCAGCTCCCTGAGGGAGAGAGAGAGAGACAGAGACAGAGAGAGAGATCCCTGACCTCTGAGTCTCTGCCTCCACCGCTGGCTGGTGCCAACTCACGCGCCATCCCACTTCCAGCCATCACCCCCACGCCTGCCCCGGGGCCAGCCCCACCACAGAGAGGCCGGTTGGTTCCTGCTCACCTCTGTGCCGTCCCTTCCCGACCTGACCCCAGTGCAGGGGATAAGCTTCAGACAAGTCTTTCCATGTCCCTCTGCATGACAATAGACTTCCTCCCCTCTCCCATTCCACAGGCCCACCCACCCGGGACATCCACCTGTGTCATTAGCTCAGGAGAGGATGCAAGATGAGAATCTCTGCTATTGTGTGGGGAGACTCAGTTTCCCGGGTTTCCCCCATGGACACATGTTCTTCAGCTGGGTCTGATTTTCTCCAGACAAGCTGTCTTGGGAAGGATTTGGCCAGCCCTAAGAACCTGAAGGGAAAGGGCGGAGGGGGGTTCTCTCTCTGCCCCCGACAGCCCCGAGCTGGGTCGGTCCCTCAGACCTGGCCAGGGGCAGCCCATCCCCCGGCGCCCTTCCCCGGGGCATCCAAGGGCAGGCTCGGCGCCAGCCCCACCCCGCTCGCCACTGCCCGACCATCGTCCTCCCTCGGGGGGCCTGGGCAGGACAGGGACCCGGCTGTGGGAGGCCTCCAGATCTCAGGCCTGGCACACCGTTTACCAGGCTGCTTCCTCCTCTGACGGGGGCCCAGCACACGCCCCAGGAGACTTGGCAGCCGCCCCCAGGGCTCTAGCCTCTGGAACTCGTCCCCTTGGAAGGGGCCTGGCCCAGGTGCCAGGTTCGGCTGGTCGGCCAGCCTCCTTTGGAGAAAGCAGGCAAGCCGAGCCAGGCTTGCAGTGGCCCTGGCGTGACACCTGCCACCTCAGGCAGAGGGCCTCCCGCGTGCCCTCCATGGCGGGTTTCTCCCCGGAGCCGTGGCCTGGGCACTAGGAAGGCCGGGCCTTCCCGACTCCCGGGAGGAGGGGCTAGCCCAGTTGCGCCCTGGCCCCCAAACCCTCTGGTGCCATCTGCCTGTCTCGGCACTTCTGACTCCACAGAGCCTTTCCTACATCTGGGCTGCCTGCCGTGGCAAAGTGCAGGCGTGGGGTGAGGCCATGGCTTTGTCTTTCCAGGAGAAAATGAGCCCCTGGTCGAAGCAGCACACCCAGGCAGAGCCTTGAGCTTGAAGCCCAGTAGGTCTGTGGCCCTCAGGGCCAGAGCCATGCTTTCAAGGCAGGGAAGCGGCCTGCAAGCTGAGTGGGAGTGGGGGAGGGGAGGGAGACAGCTGAAGCCGAGTCCAGAAGGGCGGCGATGGAAGAGCTGCAGCTGGGTCAGAGCCTGGAGGGAGGGCGGGGCCTTCACTGAGGACCCCCCCGCCCCCCGAGGCCAGCCCTAGGCCCCGGCGGTCGCGCATGCGCCCTTGGCCTGTGCGGTGTGTGGGGGCTTGAACCCAAGCCCGCAGGGCTCCTGGAGCGGCCAGAGAAAGAAGGGCCCATGGAGAGGTAGGCGAGGTGGGCAGGGGGCGCCACCTTACTCTCCTCAGCTCCCTGAGGGAGAGAGAGAGAGACAGAGACAGAGAGAGAGATCCCTGACCTCTGAGTCTCTGCCTCCACCGCTGGCTGGTGCCAACTCACGCGCCATCCCACTTCCAGCCATCACCCCCACGCCTGCCCCGGGGCCAGCCCCACCACAGAGAGGCCGGTTGGTTCCTGCTCACCTCTGTGCCGTCCCTTCCCGACCTGACCCCAGTGCAGGGGATAAGCTTCAGACAAGTCTTTCCATGTCCCTCTGCATGACAATAGACTTCCTCCCCTCTCCCATTCCACAGGCCCACCCACCCGGGACATCCACCTTTGTCATTAGCTCAGGAGAGGATGCAAGATGAGAATCTCTGCTATTGTGTGGGGAGACTCAGTTTCCCGGGTTTCCCCCATGGACACATGTTCTTCAGCTGGGTCTGATTTTCTCCAGACAAGCTGTCTTGGGAAGGATTTGGCCAGCCCTAAGAACCTGAAGGGAAAGGGCGGAGGGGGGTTCTCTCTCTGCCCCCGACAGCCCCGAGCTGGGTCGGTCCCTCAGACCTGGCCAGGGGCAGCCCATCCCCCGGCGCCCTTCCCCGGGGCATCCAAGGGCAGGCTCGGCGCCAGCCCCACCCCGCTCGCCACTGCCCGACCATCGTCCTTCCTCGGGGGGCCTGGGCAGGACAGGGACCCGGCTGTGGGAGGCCTCCAGATCTCAGGCCTGGCACACCGTTTACCAGGCTGCTTCCTCCTCTGACGGGGGCCCAGCACACGCCCCAGGAGACTTGGCAGCCGCCCCCAGGGCTCTATCCTCTGGAACTCGTCCCCTTGGAAGGGGCCTGGCCCAGGTGCCAGGTTCGGCTGGTCGGCCAGCCTCCTTTGGAGAAAGCAGGCAAGCCGAGCCAGGCTTGCAGTGGCCCTGGCGTGACACCTGCCACCTCAGGCAGAGGGCCTCCCGCGTGCCCTCCATGGCGGGTTTCTCCCCGGAGCCGTGGCCTGGGCACTAGGAAGGCCGGGCCTCCCCGACTCCCGGGAGGAGGGGCTAGCCCAGTTGCGCCCTGGCCCCCAAACCCTCTGGTGCCATCTGCCTGTCTCGGCACTTCTGACTCCACAGAGCCTTTCCTACATCTGGGCTGCCTGCCGTGGCAAAGTGCAGGCGTGGGGTGAGGCCATGGCTTTGTCTTTCCAGGAGAAAATGAGCCCCTGGTCGAAGCAGCACACCCAGGCAGAGCCTTGAGCTTGAAGCCCAGTAGGTCTGTGGCCCTCAGGGCCAGAGCCATGCTTTCAAGGCAGGGAAGCGGCCTGCAAGCTGAGTGGGAGTGGGGGAGGGGAGGGAGACAGCTGAAGCCGAGTCCAGAAGGGCGGCGATGGAAGAGCTGCAGCTGGGTCAGAGCCTGGAGGGAGGGCGGGGCCTTCACTGAGGACCCCCCCGCCCCCCGAGGCCAGCCCTAGGCCCCGGCGGTCGCGCATGCGCCCTTGGCCTGTGCGGTGTGTGGGGGCTTGAACCCAAGCCCGCAGGGCTCCTGGAGCGGCCAGAGAAAGAAGGGCCCATGGAGAGGTAGGCGAGGTGGGCAGGGGGCGCCACCTTACTCTCCTCAGCTCCCTGAGGGAGAGAGAGAGAGACAGAGACAGAGAGAGAGATCCCTGACCTCTGAGTCTCTGCCTCCACCGCTGGCTGGTGCCAACTCACGCGCCATCCCACTTCCAGCCATCACCCCCACGCCTGCCCCGGGGCCAGCCCCACCACAGAGAGGCCGGTTGGTTCCTGCTCACCTCTGTGCCGTCCCTTCCCGACCTGACCCCAGTGCAGGGGATAAGCTTCAGACAAGTCTTTCCATGTCCCTCTGCATGACAATAGACTTCCTCCCCTCTCCCATTCCACAGGCCCACCCACCCGGGACATCCACCTTTGTCATTAGCTCAGGAGAGGATGCAAGATGAGAATCTCTGCTATTGTGTGGGGAGACTCAGTTTCCCGGGTTTCCCCCATGGACACATGTTCTTCAGCTGGGTCTGATTTTCTCCAGACAAGCTGTCTTGGGAAGGATTTGGCCAGCCCTAAGAACCTGAAGGGAAAGGGCGGAGGGGGGTTCTCTCTCTGCCCCCGACAGCCCCGAGCTGGGTCGGTCCCTCAGACCTGGCCAGGGGCAGCCCATCCCCCGGCGCCCTTCCCCGGGGCATCCAAGGGCAGGCTCGGCGCCAGCCCCACCCCGCTCGCCACTGCCCGACCATCGTCCTTCCTCGGGGGGCCTGGGCAGGACAGGGACCCGGCTGTGGGAGGCCTCCAGATCTCAGGCCTGGCACACCGTTTACCAGGCTGCTTCCTCCTCTGACGGGGGCCCAGCACACGCCCCAGGAGACTTGGCAGCCGCCCCCAGGGCTCTATCCTCTGGAACTCGTCCCCTTGGAAGGGGCCTGGCCCAGGTGCCAGGTTCGGCTGGTCGGCCAGCCTCCTTTGGAGAAAGCAGGCAAGCCGAGCCAGGCTTGCAGTGGCCCTGGCGTGACACCTGCCACCTCAGGCAGAGGGCCTCCCGCGTGCCCTCCATGGCGGGTTTCTCCCCGGAGCCGTGGCCTGGGCACTAGGAAGGCCGGGCCTCCCCGACTCCCGGGAGGAGGGGCTAGCCCAGTTGCGCCCTGGCCCCCAAACCCTCTGGTGCCATCTGCCTGTCTCGGCACTTCTGACTCCACAGAGCCTTTCCTACATCTGGGCTGCCTGCCGTGGCAAAGTGCAGGCGTGGGGTGAGGCCATGTCTTTGTCTTTCCAGGAAATAATGAGCCCCTGGCCGAAGCAGCAGGCCCAGGCAGAGCCTTGAGCTTGAAGCCCAGTAGGTCTGTGGCCCTCAGGGCCAGAGCAATGCTTTCAAGGCAGGGAAGCGGCCTGCAAGCTGAGTGGGAGTGGGGGAGGGGAGGGAGACAGCTGAAGCCGAGTCCAGAAGGGCGGCGATGGAAGAGCTGCAGCTGGGTCAGAGCCTGGAGGGAGGGCGGGGCCTTCACTGAGGACCCCCCCGCCCCCCGAGGCCAGCCCTAGGCCCCGGCGGTCGCGCATGCGCCCTTGGCCTGTGCGGTGTGTGGGGGCTTGAACCCAAGCCCGCAGGGCTCCCGGAGCGGCCAGAGAAAGAAGGGCCCATGGAGAGGTAGGCGAGGTGGGCAGGGGGCGCCACCTTACTCTCCTCAGCTCCCTGAGGGAGAGAGAGAGAGACAGAGACAGAGAGAGAGATCCCTGACCTCTGAGTCTCTGCCTCCACCGCTGGCTGGTGCCAACTCACGCGCCATCCCACTTCCAGCCATCACCCCCACGCCTGCCCCGGGGCCAGCCCCACCACAGAGAGGCCGGTTGGTTCCTGCTCACCTCTGTGCCGTCCCTTCCCGACCTGACCCCAGTGCAGGGGATAAGCTTCAGACAAGTCTTTCCATGTCCCTCTGCATGACAATAGACTTCCTCCCCTCTCCCATTCCACAGGCCCACCCACCCGGGACATCCACCTTTGTCATTAGCTCAGGAGAGGATGCAAGATGAGAATCTCTGCTATTGTGTGGGGAGACTCAGTTTCCCGGGTTTCCCCCATGGACACATGTTCTTCAGCTGGGTCTGATTTTCTCCAGACAAGCTGTCTTGGGAAGGATTTGGCCAGCCCTAAGAACCTGAAGGGAAAGGGCGGAGGGGGGTTCTCTCTCTGCCCCCGACAGCCCCGAGCTGGGTCGGTCCCTCAGACCTGGCCAGGGGCAGCCCATCCCCCGGCGCCCTTCCCCGGGGCATCCAAGGGCAGGCTCGGCGCCAGCCCCACCCCACTCGCCACTGCCCGACCATCGTCCTCCCTCGGGGGGCCTGGGCAGGACAGGGACCCGGCTGTGGGAGGCCTCCAGATCTCAGGCCTGGCACACCGTTTACCAGGCTGCTTCCTCCTCTGACGGGGGCCCAGCACACGCCCCAGGAGACTTGGCAGCCGCCCCCAGGGCTCTAGCCTCTGGAACTCGTCCCCTTGGAAGGGGCCTGGCCCAGGTGCCAGGTTCGGCTGGTCGGCCAGCCTCCTTTGGAGAAAGCAGGCAAGCCGAGCCAGGCTTGCAGTGGCCCTGGCGTGACACCTGCCACCTCAGGCAGAGGGCCTCCCGCGTGCCCTCCATGGCGGGTTTCTCCCCGGAGCCGTGGCCTGGGCACTAGGAAGGCCGGGCATCCGCGACTCCCGGGAGTAGGGGCTAGCCCACTTGCGCCCTGGCCCCCAAACCCTCTGGTGCCATCTGCCTGTCTCGGCACTTCTGACTCCACAGAGCCTTTCCTACATCTGGGCTGCCTGCCGTGGCAAAGTGCAGGCGTGGGGTGAGGCCATGGCTTTGTCTTTCCAGGAAAAAATGAGCCCCTGGCCGAAGCAGCAGGCCCAGGCAGAGCCTTGAGCTTGAAGCCCAGTAGGTCTGTGGCCCTCAGGGCCAGAGCAATGCTTTCAAGGCAGGGAAGCGGCCTGCAAGCTGAGTGGGAGTGGGGGAGGGGAGGGAGACAGCTGAAGCCGAGTCCAGAAGGGCGGCGATGGAAGAGCTGCAGCTGGGTCAGAGCCTGGAGGGAGGGCGGGGCCTTCACTGAGGACCCCCCCGCCCCCCGAGGCCAGCCCTAGGCCCCGGCGGTCGCGCATGCGCCCTTGGCCTGTGCGGTGTGTGGGGGCTTGAACCCAAGCCCGCAGGGCTCCCGGAGCGGCCAGAGAAAGAAGGGCCCATGGAGAGGTAGGCGAGGTGGGCAGGGGGCGCCACCTTACTCTCCTCAGCTCCCTGAGGGAGAGAGAGAGAGACAGAGACAGAGAGAGAGATCCCTGACCTCTGAGTCTCTGCCTCCACCGCTGGCTGGTGCCAACTCACGCGCCATCCCACTTCCAGCCATCACCCCCACGCCTGCCCCGGGGCCAGCCCCACCACAGAGAGGCCGGTTGGTTCCTGCTCACCTCTGTGCCGTCCCTTCCCGACCTGACCCCAGTGCAGGGGATAAGCTTCAGACAAGTCTTTCCATGTCCCTCTGCATGACAATAGACTTCCTCCCCTCTCCCATTCCACAGGCCCACCCACCCGGGACATCCACCTTTGTCATTAGCTCAGGAGAGGATGCAAGATGAGAATCTCTGCTATTGTGTGGGGAGACTCAGTTTCCCGGGTTTCCCCCATGGACACATGTTCTTCAGCTGGGTCTGATTTTCTCCAGACAAGCTGTCTTGGGAAGGATTTGGCCAGCCCTAAGAACCTGAAGGGAAAGGGCGGAGGGGGGTTCTCTCTCTGCCCCCGACAGCCCCGAGCTGGGTCGGTCCCTCAGACCTGGCCAGGGGCAGCCCATCCCCCGGCGCCCTTCCCCGGGGCATCCAAGGGCAGGCTCGGCGCCAGCCCCACCCCGCTCGCCACTGCCCGACCATCGTCCTCCCTCGGGGGGCCTGGGCAGGACAGGGACCCGGCTGTGGGAGGCCTCCAGATCTCAGGCCTGGCACACCGTTTACCAGGCTGCTTCCTCCTCTGACGGGGGCCCAGCACACGCCCCAGGAGACTTGGCAGCCGCCCCCAGGGCTCTAGCCTCTGGAACTCGTCCCCTTGGAAGGGGCCTGGCCCAGGTGCCAGGTTCGGCTGGTCGGCCAGCCTCCTTTGGAGAAAGCAGGCAAGCCGAGCCAGGCTTGCAGTGGCCCTGGTGTGACACCTGCCACCTCAGGCAGAGGGCCTCCCGCGTGCCCTCCATGGCGGGTTTCTCCCCGGAGCCGTGGCCTGGGCACTAGGAAGGCCGGGCCTCCCCGACTCCCGGGAGGAGGGGCTAGCCCAGTTGCGCCCTGGCCCCCAAACCCTCTGGTGCCATCTGCCTGTCTCGGCACTTCTGACTCCACAGAGCCTTTCCTACATCTGGGCTGCCTGCCGTGGCAAAGTGCAGGCGTGGGGTGAGGCCATGGCTTTGTCTTTCCAGGAAAAAATGAGCCCCTCGCCGAAGCAGCAGGCCCAGGCAGAGCCTTGAGCTTGAAGCCCAGTAGGTCTGTGGCCCTCAGGGCCAGAGCAATGCTTTCAAGGCAGGGAAGCGGCCTGCAAGCTGAGTGGGAGTGGGGGAGGGGAGGGAGACAGCTGAAGCCGAGTCCAGAAGGGCGGCGATGGAAGAGCTGCAGCTGGGTCAGAGCCTGGAGGGAGGGCGGGGCCTTCACTGAGGACCCCCCCGCCCCCCGAGGCCAGCCCTAGGCCCCGGCGGTCGCGCATGCGCCCTTGGCCTGTGCGGTGTGTGGGGGCTTGAACCCAAGCCCGCAGGGCTCCTGGAGCGGCCAGAGAAAGAAGGGCCCATGGAGAGGTAGGCGAGGTGGGCAGGGGGCGCCACCTTACTCTCCTCAGCTCCCTGAGGGAGAGAGAGAGAGACAGAGACAGAGAGAGAGATCCCTGACCTCTGAGTCTCTGCCTCCACCGCTGGCTGGTGCCAACTCACGCGCCATCCCACTTCCAGCCATCACCCCCACGCCTGCCCCGGGGCCAGCCCCACCACAGAGAGGCCGGTTGGTTCCTGCTCACCTCTGTGCCGTCCCTTCCCGACCTGACCCCAGTGCAGGGGATAAGCTTCAGACAAGTCTTTCCATGTCCCTCTGCATGACAATAGACTTCCTCCCCTCTCCCATTCCACAGGCCCACCCACCCGGGACATCCACCTTTGTCATTAGCTCAGGAGAGGATGCAAGATGAGAATCTCTGCTATTGTGTGGGGAGACTCAGTTTCCCGGGTTTCCCCCATGGACACATGTTCTTCAGCTGGGTCTGATTTTCTCCAGACAAGCTGTCTTGGGAAGGATTTGGCCAGCCCTAAGAACCTGAAGGGAAAGGGCGGAGGGGGGTTCTCTCTCTGCCCCCGACAGCCCCGAGCTGGGTCGGTCCCTCAGACCTGGCCAGGGGCAGCCCATCCCCCGGCGCCCTTCCCCGGGGCATCCAAGGGCAGGCTCGGCGCCAGCCCCACCCCGCTCGCCACTGCCCGACCATCGTCCTTCCTCGGGGGGCCTGGGCAGGACAGGGACCCGGCTGTGGGAGGCCTCCAGATCTCAGGCCTGGCACACCGTTTACCAGGCTGCTTCCTCCTCTGACGGGGGCCCAGCACACGCCCCAGGAGACTTGGCAGCCGCCCCCAGGGCTCTATCCTCTGGAACTCGTCCCCTTGGAAGGGGCCTGGCCCAGGTGCCAGGTTCGGCTGGTCGGCCAGCCTCCTTTGGAGAAAGCAGGCAAGCCGAGCCAGGCTTGCAGTGGCCCTGGCGTGACACCTGCCACCTCAGGCAGAGGGCCTCCCGCGTGCCCTCCATGGCGGGTTTCTCCCCGGAGCCGTGGCCTGGGCACTAGGAAGGCCGGGCCTCCCCGACTCCCGGGAGGAGGGGCTAGCCCAGTTGCGCCCTGGCCCCCAAACCCTCTGGTGCCATCTGCCTGTCTCGGCACTTCTGACTCCACAGAGCCTTTCCTACATCTGGGCTGCCTGCCGTGGCAAAGTGCAGGCGTGGGGTGAGGCCATGTCTTTGTCTTTCCAGGAAATAATGAGCCCCTGGCCGAAGCAGCAGGCCCAGGCAGAGCCTTGAGCTTGAAGCCCAGTAGGTCTGTGGCCCTCAGGGCCAGAGCAATGCTTTCAAGGCAGGGAAGCGGCCTGCAAGCTGAGTGGGAGTGGGGGAGGGGAGGGAGACAGCTGAAGCCGAGTCCAGAAGGGCGGCGATGGAAGAGCTGCAGCTGGGTCAGAGCCTGGAGGGAGGGCGGGGCCTTCACTGAGGACCCCCCCGCCCCCCGAGGCCAGCCCTAGGCCCCGGCGGTCGCGCATGCGCCCTTGGCCTGTGCGGTGTGTGGGGGCTTGAACCCAAGCCCGCAGGGCTCCCGGAGCGGCCAGAGAAAGAAGGGCCCATGGAGAGGTAGGCGAGGTGGGCAGGGGGCGCCACCTTACTCTCCTCAGCTCCCTGAGGGAGAGAGAGAGAGACAGAGACAGAGAGAGAGATCCCTGACCTCTGAGTCTCTGCCTCCACCGCTGGCTGGTGCCAACTCACGCGCCATCCCACTTCCAGCCATCACCCCCACGCCTGCCCCGGGGCCAGCCCCACCACAGAGAGGCCGGTTGGTTCCTGCTCACCTCTGTGCCGTCCCTTCCCGACCTGACCCCAGTGCAGGGGATAAGCTTCAGACAAGTCTTTCCATGTCCCTCTGCATGACAATAGACTTCCTCCCCTCTCCCATTCCACAGGCCCACCCACCCGGGACATCCACCTTTGTCATTAGCTCAGGAGAGGATGCAAGATGAGAATCTCTGCTATTGTGTGGGGAGACTCAGTTTCCCGGGTTTCCCCCATGGACACATGTTCTTCAGCTGGGTCTGATTTTCTCCAGACAAGCTGTCTTGGGAAGGATTTGGCCAGCCCTAAGAACCTGAAGGGAAAGGGCGGAGGGGGGTTCTCTCTCTGCCCCCGACAGCCCCGAGCTGGGTCGGTCCCTCAGACCTGGCCAGGGGCAGCCCATCCCCCGGCGCCCTTCCCCGGGGCATCCAAGGGCAGGCTCGGCGCCAGCCCCACCCCACTCGCCACTGCCCGACCATCGTCCTCCCTCGGGGGGCCTGGGCAGGACAGGGACCCGGCTGTGGGAGGCCTCCAGATCTCAGGCCTGGCACACCGTTTACCAGGCTGCTTCCTCCTCTGACGGGGGCCCAGCACACGCCCCAGGAGACTTGGCAGCCGCCCCCAGGGCTCTAGCCTCTGGAACTCGTCCCCTTGGAAGGGGCCTGGCCCAGGTGCCAGGTTCGGCTGGTCGGCCAGCCTCCTTTGGAGAAAGCAGGCAAGCCGAGCCAGGCTTGCAGTGGCCCTGGCGTGACACCTGCCACCTCAGGCAGAGGGCCTCCCGCGTGCCCTCCATGGCGGGTTTCTCCCCGGAGCCGTGGCCTGGGCACTAGGAAGGCCGGGCATCCGCGACTCCCGGGAGTAGGGGCTAGCCCACTTGCGCCCTGGCCCCCAAACCCTCTGGTGCCATCTGCCTGTCTCGGCACTTCTGACTCCACAGAGCCTTTCCTACATCTGGGCTGCCTGCCGTGGCAAAGTGCAGGCGTGGGGTGAGGCCATGGCTTTGTCTTTCCAGGAAAAAATGAGCCCCTGGCCGAAGCAGCAGGCCCAGGCAGAGCCTTGAGCTTGAAGCCCAGTAGGTCTGTGGCCCTCAGGGCCAGAGCAATGCTTTCAAGGCAGGGAAGCGGCCTGCAAGCTGAGTGGGAGTGGGGGAGGGGAGGGAGACAGCTGAAGCCGAGTCCAGAAGGGCGGCGATGGAAGAGCTGCAGCTGGGTCAGAGCCTGGAGGGAGGGCGGGGCCTTCACTGAGGACCCCCCCGCCCCCCGAGGCCAGCCCTAGGCCCCGGCGGTCGCGCATGCGCCCTTGGCCTGTGCGGTGTGTGGGGGCTTGAACCCAAGCCCGCAGGGCTCCCGGAGCGGCCAGAGAAAGAAGGGCCCATGGAGAGGTAGGCGAGGTGGGCAGGGGGCGCCACCTTACTCTCCTCAGCTCCCTGAGGGAGAGAGAGAGAGACAGAGACAGAGAGAGAGATCCCTGACCTCTGAGTCTCTGCCTCCACCGCTGGCTGGTGCCAACTCACGCGCCATCCCACTTCCAGCCATCACCCCCACGCCTGCCCCGGGGCCAGCCCCACCACAGAGAGGCCGGTTGGTTCCTGCTCACCTCTGTGCCGTCCCTTCCCGACCTGACCCCAGTGCAGGGGATAAGCTTCAGACAAGTCTTTCCATGTCCCTCTGCATGACAATAGACTTCCTCCCCTCTCCCATTCCACAGGCCCACCCACCCGGGACATCCACCTTTGTCATTAGCTCAGGAGAGGATGCAAGATGAGAATCTCTGCTATTGTGTGGGGAGACTCAGTTTCCCGGGTTTCCCCCATGGACACATGTTCTTCAGCTGGGTCTGATTTTCTCCAGACAAGCTGTCTTGGGAAGGATTTGGCCAGCCCTAAGAACCTGAAGGGAAAGGGCGGAGGGGGGTTCTCTCTCTGCCCCCGACAGCCCCGAGCTGGGTCGGTCCCTCAGACCTGGCCAGGGGCAGCCCATCCCCCGGCGCCCTTCCCCGGGGCATCCAAGGGCAGGCTCGGCGCCAGCCCCACCCCACTCGCCACTGCCCGACCATCGTCCTCCCTCGGGGGGCCTGGGCAGGACAGGGACCCGGCTGTGGGAGGCCTCCAGATCTCAGGCCTGGCACACCGTTTACCAGGCTGCTTCCTCCTCTGACGGGGGCCCAGCACACGCCCCAGGAGACTTGGCAGCCGCCCCCAGGGCTCTAGCCTCTGGAACTCGTCCCCTTGGAAGGGGCCTGGCCCAGGTGCCAGGTTCGGCTGGTCGGCCAGCCTCCTTTGGAGAAAGCAGGCAAGCCGAGCCAGGCTTGCAGTGGCCCTGGCGTGACACCTGCCACCTCAGGCAGAGGGCCTCCCGCGTGCCCTCCATGGCGGGTTTCTCCCCGGAGCCGTGGCCTGGGCACTAGGAAGGCCGGGCATCCGCGACTCCCGGGAGTAGGGGCTAGCCCACTTGCGCCCTGGCCCCCAAACCCTCTGGTGCCATCTGCCTGTCTCGGCACTTCTGACTCCACAGAGCCTTTCCTACATCTGGGCTGCCTGCCGTGGCAAAGTGCAGGCGTGGGGTGAGGCCATGGCTTTGTCTTTCCAGGAAAAAATGAGCCCCTGGCCGAAGCAGCAGGCCCAGGCAGAGCCTTGAGCTTGAAGCCCAGTAGGTCTGTGGCCCTCAGGGCCAGAGCAATGCTTTCAAGGCAGGGAAGCGGCCTGCAAGCTGAGTGGGAGTGGGGGAGGGGAGGGAGACAGCTGAAGCCGAGTCCAGAAGGGCGGCGATGGAAGAGCTGCAGCTGGGTCAGAGCCTGGAGGGAGGGCGGGGCCTTCACTGAGGACCCCCCCGCCCCCCGAGGCCAGCCCTAGGCCCCGGCGGTCGCGCATGCGCCCTTGGCCTGTGCGGTGTGTGGGGGCTTGAACCCAAGCCCGCAGGGCTCCCGGAGCGGCCAGAGAAAGAAGGGCCCATGGAGAGGTAGGCGAGGTGGGCAGGGGGCGCCACCTTACTCTCCTCAGCTCCCTGAGGGAGAGAGAGAGAGACAGAGACAGAGAGAGAGATCCCTGACCTCTGAGTCTCTGCCTCCACCGCTGGCTGGTGCCAACTCACGCGCCATCCCACTTCCAGCCATCACCCCCACGCCTGCCCCGGGGCCAGCCCCACCACAGAGAGGCCGGTTGGTTCCTGCTCACCTCTGTGCCGTCCCTTCCCGACCTGACCCCAGTGCAGGGGATAAGCTTCAGACAAGTCTTTCCATGTCCCTCTGCATGACAATAGACTTCCTCCCCTCTCCCATTCCACAGGCCCACCCACCCGGGACATCCACCTTTGTCATTAGCTCAGGAGAGGATGCAAGATGAGAATCTCTGCTATTGTGTGGGGAGACTCAGTTTCCCGGGTTTCCCCCATGGACACATGTTCTTCAGCTGGGTCTGATTTTCTCCAGACAAGCTGTCTTGGGAAGGATTTGGCCAGCCCTAAGAACCTGAAGGGAAAGGGCGGAGGGGGGTTCTCTCTCTGCCCCCGACAGCCCCGAGCTGGGTCGGTCCCTCAGACCTGGCCAGGGGCAGCCCATCCCCCGGCGCCCTTCCCCGGGGCATCCAAGGGCAGGCTCGGCGCCAGCCCCACCCCGCTCGCCACTGCCCGACCATCGTCCTCCCTCGGGGGGCCTGGGCAGGACAGGGACCCGGCTGTGGGAGGCCTCCAGATCTCAGGCCTGGCACACCGTTTACCAGGCTGCTTCCTCCTCTGACGGGGGCCCAGCACACGCCCCAGGAGACTTGGCAGCCGCCCCCAGGGCTCTAGCCTCTGGAACTCGTCCCCTTGGAAGGGGCCTGGCCCAGGTGCCAGGTTCGGCTGGTCGGCCAGCCTCCTTTGGAGAAAGCAGGCAAGCCGAGCCAGGCTTGCAGTGGCCCTGGTGTGACACCTGCCACCTCAGGCAGAGGGCCTCCCGCGTGCCCTCCATGGCGGGTTTCTCCCCGGAGCCGTGGCCTGGGCACTAGGAAGGCCGGGCCTCCCCGACTCCCGGGAGGAGGGGCTAGCCCAGTTGCGCCCTGGCCCCCAAACCCTCTGGTGCCATCTGCCTGTCTCGGCACTTCTGACTCCACAGAGCCTTTCCTACATCTGGGCTGCCTGCCGTGGCAAAGTGCAGGCGTGGGGTGAGGCCATGGCTTTGTCTTTCCAGGAAAAAATGAGCCCCTCGCCGAAGCAGCAGGCCCAGGCAGAGCCTTGAGCTTGAAGCCCAGTAGGTCTGTGGCCCTCAGGGCCAGAGCAATGCTTTCAAGGCAGGGAAGCGGCCTGCAAGCTGAGTGGGAGTGGGGGAGGGGAGGGAGACAGCTGAAGCCGAGTCCAGAAGGGCGGCGATGGAAGAGCTGCAGCTGGGTCAGAGCCTGGAGGGAGGGCGGGGCCTTCACTGAGGACCCCCCCGCCCCCCGAGGCCAGCCCTAGGCCCCGGCGGTCGCGCATGCGCCCTTGGCCTGTGCGGTGTGTGGGGGCTTGAACCCAAGCCCGCAGGGCTCCTGGAGCGGCCAGAGAAAGAAGGGCCCATGGAGAGGTAGGCGAGGTGGGCAGGGGGCGCCACCTTACTCTCCTCAGCTCCCTGAGGGAGAGAGAGAGAGACAGAGACAGAGAGAGAGATCCCTGACCTCTGAGTCTCTGCCTCCACCGCTGGCTGGTGCCAACTCACGCGCCATCCCACTTCCAGCCATCACCCCCACGCCTGCCCCGGGGCCAGCCCCACCACAGAGAGGCCGGTTGGTTCCTGCTCACCTCTGTGCCGTCCCTTCCCGACCTGACCCCAGTGCAGGGGATAAGCTTCAGACAAGTCTTTCCATGTCCCTCTGCATGACAATAGACTTCCTCCCCTCTCCCATTCCACAGGCCCACCCACCCGGGACATCCACCTTTGTCATTAGCTCAGGAGAGGATGCAAGATGAGAATCTCTGCTATTGTGTGGGGAGACTCAGTTTCCCGGGTTTCCCCCATGGACACATGTTCTTCAGCTGGGTCTGATTTTCTCCAGACAAGCTGTCTTGGGAAGGATTTGGCCAGCCCTAAGAACCTGAAGGGAAAGGGCGGAGGGGGGTTCTCTCTCTGCCCCCGACAGCCCCGAGCTGGGTCGGTCCCTCAGACCTGGCCAGGGGCAGCCCATCCCCCGGCGCCCTTCCCCGGGGCATCCAAGGGCAGGCTCGGCGCCAGCCCCACCCCGCTCGCCACTGCCCGACCATCGTCCTTCCTCGGGGGGCCTGGGCAGGACAGGGACCCGGCTGTGGGAGGCCTCCAGATCTCAGGCCTGGCACACCGTTTACCAGGCTGCTTCCTCCTCTGACGGGGGCCCAGCACACGCCCCAGGAGACTTGGCAGCCGCCCCCAGGGCTCTATCCTCTGGAACTCGTCCCCTTGGAAGGGGCCTGGCCCAGGTGCCAGGTTCGGCTGGTCGGCCAGCCTCCTTTGGAGAAAGCAGGCAAGCCGAGCCAGGCTTGCAGTGGCCCTGGCGTGACACCTGCCACCTCAGGCAGAGGGCCTCCCGCGTGCCCTCCATGGCGGGTTTCTCCCCGGAGCCGTGGCCTGGGCACTAGGAAGGCCGGGCCTCCCCGACTCCCGGGAGGAGGGGCTAGCCCAGTTGCGCCCTGGCCCCCAAACCCTCTGGTGCCATCTGCCTGTCTCGGCACTTCTGACTCCACAGAGCCTTTCCTACATCTGGGCTGCCTGCCGTGGCAAAGTGCAGGCGTGGGGTGAGGCCATGTCTTTGTCTTTCCAGGAAATAATGAGCCCCTGGCCGAAGCAGCAGGCCCAGGCAGAGCCTTGAGCTTGAAGCCCAGTAGGTCTGTGGCCCTCAGGGCCAGAGCAATGCTTTCAAGGCAGGGAAGCGGCCTGCAAGCTGAGTGGGAGTGGGGGAGGGGAGGGAGACAGCTGAAGCCGAGTCCAGAAGGGCGGCGATGGAAGAGCTGCAGCTGGGTCAGAGCCTGGAGGGAGGGCGGGGCCTTCACTGAGGACCCCCCCGCCCCCCGAGGCCAGCCCTAGGCCCCGGCGGTCGCGCATGCGCCCTTGGCCTGTGCGGTGTGTGGGGGCTTGAACCCAAGCCCGCAGGGCTCCCGGAGCGGCCAGAGAAAGAAGGGCCCATGGAGAGGTAGGCGAGGTGGGCAGGGGGCGCCACCTTACTCTCCTCAGCTCCCTGAGGGAGAGAGAGAGAGACAGAGACAGAGAGAGAGATCCCTGACCTCTGAGTCTCTGCCTCCACCGCTGGCTGGTGCCAACTCACGCGCCATCCCACTTCCAGCCATCACCCCCACGCCTGCCCCGGGGCCAGCCCCACCACAGAGAGGCCGGTTGGTTCCTGCTCACCTCTGTGCCGTCCCTTCCCGACCTGACCCCAGTGCAGGGGATAAGCTTCAGACAAGTCTTTCCATGTCCCTCTGCATGACAATAGACTTCCTCCCCTCTCCCATTCCACAGGCCCACCCACCCGGGACATCCACCTTTGTCATTAGCTCAGGAGAGGATGCAAGATGAGAATCTCTGCTATTGTGTGGGGAGACTCAGTTTCCCGGGTTTCCCCCATGGACACATGTTCTTCAGCTGGGTCTGATTTTCTCCAGACAAGCTGTCTTGGGAAGGATTTGGCCAGCCCTAAGAACCTGAAGGGAAAGGGCGGAGGGGGGTTCTCTCTCTGCCCCCGACAGCCCCGAGCTGGGTCGGTCCCTCAGACCTGGCCAGGGGCAGCCCATCCCCCGGCGCCCTTCCCCGGGGCATCCAAGGGCAGGCTCGGCGCCAGCCCCACCCCACTCGCCACTGCCCGACCATCGTCCTCCCTCGGGGGGCCTGGGCAGGACAGGGACCCGGCTGTGGGAGGCCTCCAGATCTCAGGCCTGGCACACCGTTTACCAGGCTGCTTCCTCCTCTGACGGGGGCCCAGCACACGCCCCAGGAGACTTGGCAGCCGCCCCCAGGGCTCTAGCCTCTGGAACTCGTCCCCTTGGAAGGGGCCTGGCCCAGGTGCCAGGTTCGGCTGGTCGGCCAGCCTCCTTTGGAGAAAGCAGGCAAGCCGAGCCAGGCTTGCAGTGGCCCTGGCGTGACACCTGCCACCTCAGGCAGAGGGCCTCCCGCGTGCCCTCCATGGCGGGTTTCTCCCCGGAGCCGTGGCCTGGGCACTAGGAAGGCCGGGCATCCGCGACTCCCGGGAGTAGGGGCTAGCCCACTTGCGCCCTGGCCCCCAAACCCTCTGGTGCCATCTGCCTGTCTCGGCACTTCTGACTCCACAGAGCCTTTCCTACATCTGGGCTGCCTGCCGTGGCAAAGTGCAGGCGTGGGGTGAGGCCATGGCTTTGTCTTTCCAGGAAAAAATGAGCCCCTGGCCGAAGCAGCAGGCCCAGGCAGAGCCTTGAGCTTGAAGCCCAGTAGGTCTGTGGCCCTCAGGGCCAGAGCAATGCTTTCAAGGCAGGGAAGCGGCCTGCAAGCTGAGTGGGAGTGGGGGAGGGGAGGGAGACAGCTGAAGCCGAGTCCAGAAGGGCGGCGATGGAAGAGCTGCAGCTGGGTCAGAGCCTGGAGGGAGGGCGGGGCCTTCACTGAGGACCCCCCCGCCCCCCGAGGCCAGCCCTAGGCCCCGGCGGTCGCGCATGCGCCCTTGGCCTGTGCGGTGTGTGGGGGCTTGAACCCAAGCCCGCAGGGCTCCCGGAGCGGCCAGAGAAAGAAGGGCCCATGGAGAGGTAGGCGAGGTGGGCAGGGGGCGCCACCTTACTCTCCTCAGCTCCCTGAGGGAGAGAGAGAGAGACAGAGACAGAGAGAGAGATCCCTGACCTCTGAGTCTCTGCCTCCACCGCTGGCTGGTGCCAACTCACGCGCCATCCCACTTCCAGCCATCACCCCCACGCCTGCCCCGGGGCCAGCCCCACCACAGAGAGGCCGGTTGGTTCCTGCTCACCTCTGTGCCGTCCCTTCCCGACCTGACCCCAGTGCAGGGGATAAGCTTCAGACAAGTCTTTCCATGTCCCTCTGCATGACAATAGACTTCCTCCCCTCTCCCATTCCACAGGCCCACCCACCCGGGACATCCACCTTTGTCATTAGCTCAGGAGAGGATGCAAGATGAGAATCTCTGCTATTGTGTGGGGAGACTCAGTTTCCCGGGTTTCCCCCATGGACACATGTTCTTCAGCTGGGTCTGATTTTCTCCAGACAAGCTGTCTTGGGAAGGATTTGGCCAGCCCTAAGAACCTGAAGGGAAAGGGCGGAGGGGGGTTCTCTCTCTGCCCCCGACAGCCCCGAGCTGGGTCGGTCCCTCAGACCTGGCCAGGGGCAGCCCATCCCCCGGCGCCCTTCCCCGGGGCATCCAAGGGCAGGCTCGGCGCCAGCCCCACCCCACTCGCCACTGCCCGACCATCGTCCTCCCTCGGGGGGCCTGGGCAGGACAGGGACCCGGCTGTGGGAGGCCTCCAGATCTCAGGCCTGGCACACCGTTTACCAGGCTGCTTCCTCCTCTGACGGGGGCCCAGCACACGCCCCAGGAGACTTGGCAGCCGCCCCCAGGGCTCTAGCCTCTGGAACTCGTCCCCTTGGAAGGGGCCTGGCCCAGGTGCCAGGTTCGGCTGGTCGGCCAGCCTCCTTTGGAGAAAGCAGGCAAGCCGAGCCAGGCTTGCAGTGGCCCTGGCGTGACACCTGCCACCTCAGGCAGAGGGCCTCCCGCGTGCCCTCCATGGCGGGTTTCTCCCCGGAGCCGTGGCCTGGGCACTAGGAAGGCCGGGCCTCCCCGACTCCCGGGAGGAGGGGCTAGCCCAGTTGCGCCCTGGCCCCCAAACCCTCTGGTGCCATCTGCCTGTCTCGGCACTTCTGACTCCACACAGCCTTTCCTACATCTGGGCTGCCTGCCGTGGCAAAGTGCAGGCGTGGGGTGAGGCCATGGCTTTGTCTTTCCAGGAACTAATGAGCCCATGGCCGAAGCAGCAGGCCCAGGCAGAGCCTTGAGCTTGAAGCCCAGTAGGTCTGTGGCCCTCAGGGCCAGAGCAATGCTTTCAAGGCAGGGAAGCGGCCTGCAAGCTGAGTGGGAGTGGGGGAGGGGAGGGAGACAGCTGAAGCCGAGTCCAGAAGGGCGGCGATGGAAGAGCTGCAGCTGGGTCAGAGCCTGGAGGGAGGGCGGGGCCTTCACTGAGGACCCCCCCCCGGAGGCCAGCCCTAGGCCCTGGCGGTCGCGCATGCGCCCTTGGCCTGTGCGGTGTGTGGGGGGTTGAACCCAAGCCCGCAGGGCTCCCGGAGCGGCCAGAGAAAGAAGGGCCCATGGAGAGGTAGGCGAGGTGGGCAGGGGGCGCCACCTTACTCTCCTCAGCTCCCTGAGGGAGAGAGAGAGAGACAGAGACAGAGAGAGAGATCCCTGACCTCTGAGTCTCTGCCTCCACCTCTGGCTGGTGCCAACTCACGCGCCATCCCACTTCCTGCCATCACCCCCACGCCTGCCCCGGGGCCAGCCCCACCACAGAGAGGCCGGTTGGTTCCTGCTCACCTCTGTGCCGTCCCTTCCCGACCTGACCCCAGTGCAGGGGATAAGCTTCAGACAAGTCTTTCCATGTCCCTCTGCATGACAATAGACTTCCTCCCCTCTCCCATTCCACAGGCCCACCCACCCGGGACATCCACCTTTGTCATTAGCTCAGGAGAGGATGCAAGATGAGAATCTCTGCTATTGTGTGGGGAGACTCAGTTTGCCGGGTTTCCCCCATGGACACATGTTCTTCAGCTGGGTCTGATTTTCTCCAGACAAGCTGTCTTGGGAAGGATTTGGCCAGCCCTAAGAACCTGAAGGGAAAGGGCGGAGGGGGCTTCTCTCTCTGCCCCCGACAGCCCCGAGCTGGGTCGGTCCCTCAGACCTGGCCAGGGGCAGCCCATCCCCCGGCGCCCTTCCCCGGGGCATCCAAGGGCAGGCTCGGCGCCAGCCCCACCCCGCTCGCCACTGCCCGACCATCGTCCTCCCTCGGGGGGCCTGGGCAGGACAGGGACCCGGCTGTGGGAGGCCTCCAGATCTCAGGCCTGGCACACCGTTTACCAGGCTGCTTCCTCCTCTGACGGGGGCCCAGCACACGCCCCAGGAGACTTGGCAGCCGCCCCCAGGGCTCTAGCCTCTGGAACTCGTCCCCTTGGAAGGGGCCTGGCCCAGGTGCCAGGTTCGGCTGGTCGGCCAGCCTCCTTTGGAGAAAGCAGGCAAGCCGAGCCAGGCTTGCAGTGGCCCTGGCGTGACACCTGCCAACTCAGGCAGAGGGCCTCCCGCGTGCCCTCCATGGCGGGTTTCTCCCCGGAGCCGTGGCCTGGGCACTAGGAAGGCCGGGCCTCCCCGACTCCCGGGAGGAGGGGCTAGCCCAGTTGCGCCCTGGCCCCCAAACCCTCTGGTGCCATCTGCCTGTCTCGGCACTTCTGACTCCACACAGCCTTTCCTACATCTGGGCTGCCTGCCGTGGCAAAGTGCAGGCGTGGGGTGAGGCCATGGCTTTGTCTTTCCAGGAACTAATGAGCCCATGGCCGAAGCAGCAGGCCCAGGCAGAGCCTTGAGCTTGAAGCCCAGTAGGTCTGTGGCCCTCAGGGCCAGAGCAATGCTTTCAAGGCAGGGAAGCGGCCTGCAAGCTGAGTGGGAGTGGGGGAGGGGAGGGAGACAGCTGAAGCCGAGTCCAGAAGGGCGGCGATGGAAGAGCTGCAGCTGGGTCAGAGCCTGGAGGGAGGGCGGGGCCTTCACTGAGGACCCCCCCCCGGAGGCCAGCCCTAGGCCCTGGCGGTCGCGCATGCGCCCTTGGCCTGTGCGGTGTGTGGGGGGTTGAACCCAAGCCCGCAGGGCTCCCGGAGCGGCCAGAGAAAGAAGGGCCCATGGAGAGGTAGGCGAGGTGGGCAGGGGGCGCCACCTTACTCTCCTCAGCTCCCTGAGGGAGAGAGAGAGAGACAGAGACAGAGAGAGAGATCCCTGACCTCTGAGTCTCTGCCTCCACCGCTGGCTGGTGCCAACTCACGCGCCATCCCACTTCCAGCCATCACCCCCACGCCTGCCCCGGGGCCAGCCCCACCACAGAGAGGCCGGTTGGTTCCTGCTCACCTCTGTGCCGTCCCTTCCCGACCTGACCCCAGTGCAGGGGATAAGCTTCAGACAAGTCTTTCCATGTCCCTCTGCATGACAATAGACTTCCTCCCCTCTCCCATTCCACAGGCCCACCCACCCGGGACATCCACCTTTGTCATTAGCTCAGGAGAGGATGCAAGATGAGAATCTCTGCTATTGTGTGGGGAGACTCAGTTTGCCGGGTTTCCCCCATGGACACATGTTCTTCAGCTGGGTCTGATTTTCTCCAGACAAGCTGTCTTGGGAAGGATTTGGCCAGCCCTAAGAACCTGAAGGGAAAGGGCGGAGGGGGCTTCTCTCTCTGCCCCCGACAGCCCCGAGCTGGGTCGGTCCCTCAGACCTGGCCAGGGGCAGCCCATCCCCCGGCGCCCTTCCCCGGGGCATCCAAGGGCAGGCTCGGCGCCAGCCCCACCCCGCTCGCCACTGCCCGACCATCGTCCTCCCTCGGGGGGCCTGGGCAGGACAGGGACCCGGCTGTGGGAGGCCTCCAGATCTCAGGCCTGGCACACCGTTTACCAGGCTGCTTCCTCCTCTGACGGGGGCCCAGCACACGCCCCAGGAGACTTGGCAGCCGCCCCCAGGGCTCTAGCCTCTGGAACTCGTCCCCTTGGAAGGGGCCTGGCCCAGGTGCCAGGTTCGGCTGGTCGGCCAGCCTCCTTTGGAGAAAGCAGGCAAGCCGAGCCAGGCTTGCAGTGGCCCTGGCGTGACACCTGCCAACTCAGGCAGAGGGCCTCCCGCGTGCCCTCCATGGCGGGTTTCTCCCCGGAGCCGTGGCCTGGGCACTAGGAAGGCCGGGCCTCCCCGACTCCCGGGAGGAGGGGCTAGCCCAGTTGCGCCCTGGCCCCCAAACCCTCTGGTGCCATCTGCCTGTCTCGGCACTTCTGACTCCACAGAGCCTTTCCTACATCTGGGCTGCCTGCCGTGGCAAAGTGCAGGCGTGGGGTGAGGCCATGGCTTTGTCTTTCCAGGAAATAATGAGCCCCTGGCCGAAGCAGCAGGCCCAGGCAGAGCCTTGAGCTTGAAGCCCAGTAGGTCTGTTGCCCTCAGGGCCAGAGCAATGCTTTCAAGGCAGGGAAGCGGCCTGCAAGCTGAGTGGGAGTGGGGGAGGGGAGGGAGACAGCTGAAGCCGAGTCCAGAAGGGCGGTGATGGAAGAGCTGCAGCTGGGTCAGAGCCTGGAGGGAGGGCGGGGCCTTCACTGAGGACCCCCCCGCCCCCCGAGGCCAGCCCTAGGTCCCGGAGGTCGCGCATGCGCCCTTGGCCTGTGCGGTGTGTGGGGGGTTGAACCCAAGCCCGCAGGGCTCCCGGAGCGGCCAGAGAAAGAAGGGCCCATGGAGAGGTAGGCCAGGTGGGCAGGGGGCGCCACCTTACTCTCCTCAGCTCCCTGAGGGAGAGAGAGAGAGACAGAGACAGAGAGAGAGATCCCTGACCTCTGAGTCTCTGCCTCCACCTCTGGCTGGTGCCAACTCACGCGCCATCCCACTTCCTGCCATCACCCCCACGCCTGCCCCGGGGCCAGCCCCACCACAGAGAGGCCGGTTGGTTCCTGCTCACCTCTGTGCCGTCCCTTCCCGACCTGACCCCAGTGCAGGGGATAAGCTTCAGACAAGTCTTTCCATGTCCCTCTGCATGACAATAGACTTCCTCCCCTCTCCCATTCCACAGGCCCACCCACCCGGGACATCCACCTTTGTCATTAGCTCAGGAGAGGATGCAAGATGAGAATCTCTGCTATTGTGTGGGGAGACTCAGTTTGCCGGGTTTCCCCCATGGACACATGTTCTTCAGCTGGGTCTGATTTTCTCCAGACAAGCTGTCTTGGGAAGGATTTGGCCAGCCCTAAGAACCTGAAGGGAAAGGGCGGAGGGGGCTTCTCTCTCTGCCCCCGACAGCCCCGAGCTGGGTCGGTCCCTCAGACCTGGCCAGGGGCAGCCCATCCCCCGGCGCCCTTCCCCGGGGCATCCAAGGGCAGGCTCGGCGCCAGCCCCACCCCGCTCGCCACTGCCCGACCATCGTCCTCCCTCGGGGGGCCTGGGCAGGACAGGGACCCGGCTGTGGGAGGCCTCCAGATCTCAGGCCTGGCACACCGTTTACCAGGCTGCTTCCTCCTCTGACGGGGGCCCAGCACACGCCCCAGGAGACTTGGCAGCCGCCCCCAGGGCTCTAGCCTCTGGAACTCGTCCCCTTGGAAGGGGCCTGGCCCAGGTGCCAGGTTCGGCTGGTCGGCCAGCCTCCTTTGGAGAAAGCAGGCAAGCCGAGCCAGGCTTGCAGTGGCCCTGGCGTGACACCTGCCAACTCAGGCAGAGGGCCTCCCGCGTGCCCTCCATGGCGGGTTTCTCCCCGGAGCCGTGGCCTGGGCACTAGGAAGGCCGGGCCTCCCCGACTCCCGGGAGGAGGGGCTAGCCCAGTTGCGCCCTGGCCCCCAAACCCTCTGGTGCCATCTGCCTGTCTCGGCACTTCTGACTCCACACAGCCTTTCCTACATCTGGGCTGCCTGCCGTGGCAAAGTGCAGGCGTGGGGTGAGGCCATGGCTTTGTCTTTCCAGGAAAAAATGAGCCCCTGGCCGAAGCAGCAGGCCCAGGCAGAGCCTTGAGCTTGAAGCCCAGTAGGTCTGTGGCCCTCAGGGCCAGAGCAATGCTTTCAAGGCAGGGAAGCGGCCTGCAAGCTGAGTGGGAGTGGGGGAGGGGAGGGAGACAGCTGAAGCCGAGTCCAGAAGGGCGGCGATGGAAGAGCTGCAGCTGGGTCAGAGCCTGGAGGGATGGCGGGGCCTTCACTGAGGACCCCCCCGCCCCCCGAGGCCAGCCCTAGGTCCCGGCGGTCGCGCATGCGCCCTTGGCCTGTGCGGTGTGTGGGGGGTTGAACCCAAGCCCGCAGGGCTCCCGGAGCGGCCAGAGAAAGAAGGGCCCATGGAGAGGTAGGCGAGGTGGGCAGGGGGCGCCACCTTACTCTCCTCAGCTCCCTGAGGGAGAGAGAGAGAGACAGAGACAGAGAGAGAGATCCCTGACCTCTGAGTCTCTGCCTCCACCGCTGGCTGGTGCCAACTCACGCGCCATCCCACTTCCAGCCATCACCCCCACGCCTGCCCCGGGGCCAGCCCCACCACAGAGAGGCCGGTTGGTTCCTGCTCACCTCTGTGCCGTCCCTTCCCGACCTGACCCCAGTGCAGGGGATAAGCTTCAGACAAGTCTTTCCATGTCCCTCTGCATGACAATAGACTTCCTCCCCTCTCCCATTCCACAGGCCCACCCACCCGGGACATCCACCTTTGTCATTAGCTCAGGAGAGGATGCAAGATGAGAATCTCTGCTATTGTGTGGGGAGACTCAGTTTCCCGGGTTTCCCCCATGGACACATGTTCTTCAGCTGGGTCTGATTTTCTCCAGACAAGCTGTCTTGGGAAGGATTTGGCCAGCCCTAAGAACCTGAAGGGAAAGGGCGGAGGGGGGTTCTCTCTCTGCCCCCGACAGCCCCGAGCTGGGTCGGTCCCTCAGACCTGGCCAGGGGCAGCCCATCCCCCGGCGCCCTTCCCCGGGGCATCCAAGGGCAGGCTCGGCGCCAGCCCCACCCCGCTCGCCACTGCCCGACCATCGTCCTCCCTCGGGGGGCCTGGGCAGGACAGGGACCCGGCTGTGGGAGGCCTCCAGATCTCAGGCCTGGCACACCGTTTACCAGGCTGCTTCCTCCTCTGACGGGGGCCCAGCACACGCCCCAGGAGACTTGGCAGCCGCCCCCAGGGCTCTAGCCTCTGGAACTCGTCCCCTTGGAAGGGGCCTGGCCCAGGTGCCAGGTTCGGCTGGTCGGCCAGCCTCCTTTGGAGAAAGCAGGCAAGCCGAGCCAGGCTTGCAGTGGCCCTGGCGTGACACCTGCCACCTCAGGCAGAGGGCCTCCCGCGTGCCCTCCATGGCGGGTTTCTCCCCGGAGCTGTGGCCTGGGCACTAGGAAGGCCGGGTCTCCCCGACTCCCGGGAGGAGGGGCTAGTCCATTTGCGCCCTGGCCCCCAAACCCTCTGGTGCCATCTGCCTGTCTCGGCACTTCTGACTCCACAGAGGCTTTCCTACATCTGGGCTGCCTGCCGTGGCAAAGTGCAGGCGTGGGGTGAGGCCATGGCTTTGTCTTTCCAGGAAAAAATGAGCCCCTGGCCGAAGCAGCAGGCCCAGGCAGAGCCTTGAGCTTGAAGCCCAGTAGGTCTGTGGCCCTCAGGGCCAGAGCCATGCTTTCAAGGCAGGGAAGCGGCCTGCAAGCTGAGTGGGAGTAGGGGAGGGGAGGGAGACAGCTGAAGCCGAGTCCAGAAGGGCGGCGATGGAAGAGCTGCAGCTGGGTCAGAGCCTGGAGGGAGGGCGGGGCTTTCACTGAGGACCCCCCGCCCCCCCCTTCCCGAGGCCAGCCCTAGGCCCCGGCGGTCGCGCATGCGCCCTTGGCCTGTGCGGTGTGTGGGGGCTTGAACCCAAGCCCGCAGGGCTCCCGGAGCGGCCAGAGAAAGAAGGGCCCATGGAGAGGTAGGCGAGGTGGGCAGGGGGCGCCACCTTACTCTCCTCAGCTCCCTGAGGGAGAGAGACAGAGACAGAGACAGAGAGAGAGATCCCTGACCTCTGAGTCTCTGCCTCCACCGCTGGCTGGTGCCAACTCACGCGCCATCCCACTTCCAGCCATCACCCCCACGCCTGCCCCGGGGCCAGCCCCACCACAGAGAGGCCGGTTGGTTCCTGCTCACCTCTGTGCCGTCCCTTCCCGACCTGACCCCAGTGCAGGGGATAAGCTTCAGACAAGTCTTTCCATGTCCCTCTGCATGACAATAGACTTCCTCCCCTCTCCCATTCCACAGGCCCACCCACCCGGGACATCCACCTTTGTCATTAGCTCAGGAGAGGATGCAAGATGAGAATCTCTGCTATTGTGTGGGGAGACTCAGTTTGCCGGGTTTCCCCCATGGACACATGTTCTTCAGCTGGGTCTGATTTTCTCCAGACAAGCTGTCTTGGGAAGGATTTGGCCAGCCCTAAGAACCTGAAGGGAAAGGGCGGAGGGGGCTTCTCTCTCTGCCCCCGACAGCCCCGAGCTGGGTCGGTCCCTCAGACCTGGCCAGGGGCAGCCCATCCCCCGGCGCCCTTCCCCGGGGCATCCAAGGGCAGGCTCGGCGCCAGCCCCACCCCGCTCGCCACTGCCCGACCATCGTCCTCCCTCGGGGGGCCTGGGCAGGACAGGGACCCGGCTGTGGGAGGCCTCCAGATCTCAGGCCTGGCACACCGTTTACCAGGCTGCTTCCTCCTCTGACGGGGGCCCAGCACACGCCCCAGGAGACTTGGCAGCCGCCCCCAGGGCTCTAGCCTCTGGAACTCGTCCCCTTGGAAGGGGCCTGGCCCAGGTGCCAGGTTCGGCTGGTCGGCCAGCCTCCTTTGGAGAAAGCAGGCAAGCCGAGCCAGGCTTGCAGTGGCCCTGGCGTGACACCTGCCACCTCAGGCAGAGGGCCTCCCGCGTGCCCTCCATGGCGGGTTTCTCCCCGGAGCCGTGGCCTGGGCACTAGGAAGGCCGGGCCTCCCCGACTCCCGGGAGGAGGGGCTAGCCCAGTTGCGCCCTGGCCCCCAAACCCTCTGGTGCCATCTGCCTGTCTCGGCACTTCTGACTCCACAGAGCCTTTCCTACATCTGGGCTGCCTGCCGTGGCAAAGTGCAGGCGTGGGGTGAGGCCATGGCTTTGTCTTTCCAGGAAAAAATGAGCCCCTGGCCGAAGCAGCAGGCCCAGGCAGAGCCTTGAGCTTGAAGCCCAGTAGGTCTGTGGCCCTCAGGGCCAGAGCAATGCTTTCAAGGCAGGGAAGCGGCCTGCAAGCTGAGTGGGAGTGGGGGAGGGGAGGGAGACAGCTGAAGCCGAGTCCAGAAGGGCGGCGATGGAAGAGCTGCAGCTGGGTCAGAGCCTGGAGGGATGGCGGGGCCTTCACTGAGGACCCCCCCGCCCCCCGAGGCCAGCCCTAGGTCCCGGCGGTCGCGCATGCGCCCTTGGCCTGTGCGGTGTGTGGGGGGTTGAACCCAAGCCCGCAGGGCTCCCGGAGCGGCCAGAGAAAGAAGGGCCCATGGAGAGGTAGGCGAGGTGGGCAGGGGGCGCCACCTTACTCTCCTCAGCTCCCTGAGGGAGAGAGAGAGAGACAGAGACAGAGAGAGAGATCCCTGACCTCTGAGTCTCTGCCTCCACCGCTGGCTGGTGCCAACTCACGCGCCATCCCACTTCCAGCCATCACCCCCACGCCTGCCCCGGGGCCAGCCCCACCACAGAGAGGCCGGTTGGTTCCTGCTCACCTCTGTGCCGTCCCTTCCCGACCTGACCCCAGTGCAGGGGATAAGCTTCAGACAAGTCTTTCCATGTCCCTCTGCATGACAATAGACTTCCTCCCCTCTCCCATTCCACAGGCCCACCCACCCGGGACATCCACCTTTGTCATTAGCTCAGGAGAGGATGCAAGATGAGAATCTCTGCTATTGTGTGGGGAGACTCAGTTTCCCGGGTTTCCCCCATGGACACATGTTCTTCAGCTGGGTCTGATTTTCTCCAGACAAGCTGTCTTGGGAAGGATTTGGCCAGCCCTAAGAACCTGAAGGGAAAGGGCGGAGGGGGGTTCTCTCTCTGCCCCCGACAGCCCCGAGCTGGGTCGGTCCCTCAGACCTGGCCAGGGGCAGCCCATCCCCCGGCGCCCTTCCCCGGGGCATCCAAGGGCAGGCTCGGCGCCAGCCCCACCCCGCTCGCCACTGCCCGACCATCGTCCTCCCTCGGGGGGCCTGGGCAGGACAGGGACCCGGCTGTGGGAGGCCTCCAGATCTCAGGCCTGGCACACCGTTTACCAGGCTGCTTCCTCCTCTGACGGGGGCCCAGCACACGCCCCAGGAGACTTGGCAGCCGCCCCCAGGGCTCTAGCCTCTGGAAATCGTCCCCTTGGAAGGGGCCTGGCCCAGGTGCCAGGTTCGGCTGGTCGGCCAGCCTCCTTTGGAGAAAGCAGGCAAGCCGAGCCAGGCTTGCAGTGGCCCTGGCGTGACACCTGCCACCTCAGGCAGAGGGCCTCCCGCGTGCCCTCCATGGCGGGTTTCTCCCCGGAGCTGTGGCCTGGGCACTAGGAAGGCCGGGTCTCCCCGACTCCAGGGAGGTGGGGCTAGTCCATTTGCGCCCTGGCCCCCAAACCCTCTGGTGCCATCTGCCTGTCTCGGCACTTCTGACTCCACAGAGGCTTTCCTACATCTGGGCTGCCTGCCGTGGCAAAGTGCAGGCGTGGGGTGAGGCCATGGCTTTGTCTTTCCAGGAAAAAATGAGCCCCTGGCCGAAGCAGCAGGCCCAGGCAGAGCCTTGAGCTTGAAGCCCAGTAGGTCTGTGGCCCTCAGGGCCAGAGCCATGCTTTCAAGGCAGGGAAGCGGCCTGCAAGCTGAGTGGGAGTAGGGGAGGGGAGGGAGACAGCTGAAGCCGAGTCCAGAAGGGCGGCGATGGAAGCGCTGCAGCTGGGTCAGAGCCTGGAGGGAGGGCGGGGCTTTCACTGAGGACCCCCCGCCCCCCCCTTCCCGAGGCCAGCCCTAGGCCCCGGCGGTCGCGCATGCGCCCTTGGCCTGTGCGGTGTGTGGGGGCTTGAACCCAAGCCCGCAGGGCTCCCGGAGCGGCCAGAGAAAGAAGGGCCCATGGAGAGGTAGGCGAGGTGGGCAGGGGGCGCCACCTTACTCTCTTCAGCTCCCTGAGGGAGAGAGACAGAGACAGAGACAGAGAGAGAGATCCCTGACCTCTGAGTCTCTGCCTCCACCGCTGGCTGGTGCCAACTCACGCGCCATCCCACTTCCAGCCATCACCCCCACGCCTGCCCAGGGGCCAGCCCCACCACAGAGAGGCCGGTTGGTTCCTGCTCACCTCTGTGCCGTCCCTTCCCGACCTGACCCCAGTGCAGGGGATAAGCTTCAGACAAGTCTTTCCATGTCCCTCTGCATGACAATAGACTTCCTCCCCTCTCCCATTCCACAGGCCCACCCACCCGGGACATCCACCTTTGTCATTAGCTCAGGAGAGGATGCAAGATGAGAATCTCTGCTATTGTGTGGGGAGACTCAGTTTCCCGGGTTTCCCCCATGGACACATGTTCTTCAGCTGGGTCTGATTTTCTCCAGACAAGCTGTCTTGGGAAGGATTTGGCCAGCCCTAAGAACCTGAAGGGAAAGGGCGGAGGGGGGTTCTCTCTCTGCCCCCGACAGCCCCGAGCTGGGTGGGTCGGTCCCTCAGACCTGGCCAGGGGCAGCCCATCCCCCGGCGCCCTTCCCCGGGGCATCCAAGGGCAGGCTCGGCGCCAGCCCCACCCCGCTCGCCACTGCCCGACCATCGTCCTCCCTCGGGGGGCCTGGGCAGGACAGGGACCCGGCTGTGGGAGGCCTCCAGATCTCAGGCCTGGCACACCGTTTACCAGGCTGCTTCCTCCTCTGACGGGGGCCCAGCACACGCCCCAGGAGACTTGGCAGCCGCCCCCAGGGCTCTAGCCTCTGGAACTCGTCCCCTTGGAAGGGGCCTGGCCCAGGTGCCAGGTTCGGCTGGTCGGCCAGCCTCCTTTGGAGAAAGCAGGCAAGCCGAGCCAGGCTTGCAGTGGCCCTGGCGTGACACCTGCCACCTCAGGCAGAGGGCCTCCCGCGTGCCCTCCATGGCGGGTTTCTCCCTGGAGCCGTGGCCTGGGCACTAGGAAGGCCGGGCCTCCCCGACTCCCGGGAGGAGGGGCTAGCCCAGTTGCGCCCTGGCCCCCAAACCCTCTGGTGCCATCTGCCTGTCTCGGCACTTCTGACTCCACAGAGCCTTTCCTACATCTGGGCTGCCTGCCGTGGCAAAGTGCAGGCGTGGGGTGAGGCCATGGCTTTGTCTTTCCAGGAAATAATGAGCCCCTGGCCGAAGCAGCAGGCCCAGGCAGAGCCTTGAGCTTGAAGCCCAGTAGGTCTGTGGCCCTCAGGGCCAGAGCAATGCTTTCAAGGCAGGGAAGCGGCCTGCAAGCTGAGTGGGAGTGGGGGAGGGGAGGGAGACAGCTGAAGCCGAGTCCAGAAGGGCGGCGATGGAAGAGCTGCAGCTGGGTCAGAGCCTGGAGGGAGGGCGGGGCCTTCACTGAGGACCCCCCCCCGCCCCCCGAGGCCAGCCCTAGGCCCCGGCGGTCGCGCATGCGCCCTTGGCCTGTGCGGTGTGTGGGGGCTTGAACCCAAGCCCGCAGGGCTCCCGGAGCGGCCAGAGAAAGAAGGGCCCTTGGAGAGGTAGGCGAGGTGGGCAGGGGGCGCCACCTTACTCTCCTCAGCTCCCTGAGGGAGAGAGACAGAGACAGAGACAGAGAGAGAGATCCCTGACCTCTGAGTCTCTGCCTCCACCGCTGGCTGGTGCCAACTCACGCGCCATCCCACTTCCAGCCATCACCCCCACGCCTGCCCCGGGGCCAGCCCCACCACAGAGAGGCCGGTTGGTTCCTGCTCACCTCTGTGCCGTCCCTTCCCGACCTGACCCCAGTGCAGGGGATAAGCTTCAGACAAGTCTTTCCATGTCCCTCTGCATGACAATAGACTTCCTCCCCTCTCCCATTCCACAGGCCCACCCACCCGGGACATCCACCTTTGTCATTAGCTCAGGAGAGGATGCAAGATGAGAATCTCTGCTATTGTGTGGGGAGACTCAGTTTCCCGGGTTTCCCCCATGGACACATGTTCTTCAGCTGGGTCTGATTTTCTCCAGACAAGCTGTCTTGGGAAGGATTTGGCCAGCCCTAAGAACCTGAAGGGAAAGGGCGGAGGGGGGTTCTCTCTCTGCCCCCGACAGCCCCGAGCTGGGTGGGTCGGTCCCTCAGACCTGGCCAGGGGCAGCCCATCCCCCGGCGCCCTTCCCCGGGGCATCCAAGGGCAGGCTCGGCGCCAGCCCCACCCCGCTCGCCACTGCCCGACCATCGTCCTCCCTCGGGGGGCCTGGGCAGGACAGGGACCCGGCTGTGGGAGGCCTCCAGATCTCAGGCCTGGCACACCGTTTACCAGGCTGCTTCCTCCTCTGACGGGGGCCCAGCACACGCCCCAGGAGACTTGGCAGCCGCCCCCAGGGCTCTAGCCTCTGGAACTCGTCCCCTTGGAAGGGGCCTGGCCCAGGTGCCAGGTTCGGCTGGTCGGCCAGCCTCCTTTGGAGAAAGCAGGCAAGCCGAGCCAGGCTTGCAGTGGCCCTGGCGTGACACCTGCCACCTCAGGCAGAGGGCCTCCCGCGTGCCCTCCATGGCGGGTTTCTCCCCGGAGCCGTGGCCTGGGCACTAGGAAGGCCGGGCCTCCCCGACTCCCGGGAGGAGGGGCTAGCCCAGTTGCGCCCTGGCCCCCAAACCCTCTGGTGCCATCTGCCTGTCTCGGCACTTCTGACTCCACAGAGCCTTTCCTACATCTGGGCTGCCTGCCGTGGCAAAGTGCAGGCGTGGGGTGAGGCCATGGCTTTGTCTTTCCAGGAAAAAATGAGCCCCTGGCCGAAGCAGCAGGCCCAGGCAGAGCCTTGAGCTTGAAGCCCAGTAGGTCTGTGGCCCTCAGGGCCAGAGCAATGCTTTCAAGGCAGGGAAGCGGCCTGCAAGCTGAGTGGGAGTGGGGGAGGGGAGGGAGACAGCTGAAGCCGAGTCCAGAAGGGCGGCGATGGAAGAGCTGCAGCTGGGTCAGAGCCTGGAGGGATGGCGGGGCCTTCACTGAGGACCCCCCCGCCCCCCGAGGCCAGCCCTAGGTCCCGGCGGTCGCGCATGCGCCCTTGGCCTGTGCGGTGTGTGGGGGGTTGAACCCAAGCCCGCAGGGCTCCCGGAGCGGCCAGAGAAAGAAGGGCCCATGGAGAGGTAGGCGAGGTGGGCAGGGGGCGCCACCTTACTCTCCTCAGCTCCCTGAGGGAGAGAGAGAGAGACAGAGACAGAGAGAGAGATCCCTGACCTCTGAGTCTCTGCCTCCACCGCTGGCTGGTGCCAACTCACGCGCCATCCCACTTCCAGCCATCACCCCCACGCCTGCCCCGGGGCCAGCCCCACCACAGAGAGGCCGGTTGGTTCCTGCTCACCTCTGTGCCGTCCCTTCCCGACCTGACCCCAGTGCAGGGGATAAGCTTCAGACAAGTCTTTCCATGTCCCTCTGCATGACAATAGACTTCCTCCCCTCTCCCATTCCACAGGCCCACCCACCCGGGACATCCACCTTTGTCATTAGCTCAGGAGAGGATGCAAGATGAGAATCTCTGCTATTGTGTGGGGAGACTCAGTTTCCCGGGTTTCCCCCATGGACACATGTTCTTCAGCTGGGTCTGATTTTCTCCAGACAAGCTGTCTTGGGAAGGATTTGGCCAGCCCTAAGAACCTGAAGGGAAAGGGCGGAGGGGGGTTCTCTCTCTGCCCCCGACAGCCCCGAGCTGGGTCGGTCCCTCAGACCTGGCCAGGGGCAGCCCATCCCCCGGCGCCCTTCCCCGGGGCATCCAAGGGCAGGCTCGGCGCCAGCCCCACCCCGCTCGCCACTGCCCGACCATCGTCCTCCCTCGGGGGGCCTGGGCAGGACAGGGACCCGGCTGTGGGAGGCCTCCAGATCTCAGGCCTGGCACACCGTTTACCAGGCTGCTTCCTCCTCTGACGGGGGCCCAGCACACGCCCCAGGAGACTTGGCAGCCGCCCCCAGGGCTCTAGCCTCTGGAAATCGTCCCCTTGGAAGGGGCCTGGCCCAGGTGCCAGGTTCGGCTGGTCGGCCAGCCTCCTTTGGAGAAAGCAGGCAAGCCGAGCCAGGCTTGCAGTGGCCCTGGCGTGACACCTGCCACCTCAGGCAGAGGGCCTCCCGCGTGCCCTCCATGGCGGGTTTCTCCCCGGAGCTGTGGCCTGGGCACTAGGAAGGCCGGGTCTCCCCGACTCCCGGGAGGAGGGGCTAGTCCATTTGCGCCCTGGCCCCCAAACCCTCTGGTGCCATCTGCCTGTCTCGGCACTTCTGACTCCACAGAGGCTTTCCTACATCTGGGCTGCCTGCCGTGGCAAAGTGCAGGCGTGGGGTGAGGCCATGGCTTTGTCTTTCCAGGAAAAAATGAGCCCCTGGCCGAAGCAGCAGGCCCAGGCAGAGCCTTGAGCTTGAAGCCCAGTAGGTCTGTGGCCCTCAGGGCCAGAGCCATGCTTTCAAGGCAGGGAAGCGGCCTGCAAGCTGAGTGGGAGTAGGGGAGGGGAGGGAGACAGCTGAAGCCGAGTCCAGAAGGGCGGCGATGGAAGAGCTGCAGCTGGGTCAGAGCCTGGAGGGAGGGCGGGGCTTTCACTGAGGACCCCCCGCCCCCCCCTTCCCGAGGCCAGCCCTAGGCCCCGGCGGTCGCGCATGCGCCCTTGGCCTGTGCGGTGTGTGGGGGCTTGAACCCAAGCCCGCAGGGCTCCCGGAGCGGCCAGAGAAAGAAGGGCCCATGGAGAGGTAGGCGAGGTGGGCAGGGGGCGCCACCTTACTCTCCTCAGCTCCCTGAGGGAGAGAGACAGAGACAGAGACAGAGAGAGAGATCCCTGACCTCTGAGTCTCTGCCTCCACCGCTGGCTGGTGCCAACTCACGCGCCATCCCACTTCCAGCCATCACCCCCACGCCTGCCCCGGGGCCAGCCCCACCACAGAGAGGCCGGTTGGTTCCTGCTCACCTCTGTGCCGTCCCTTCCCGACCTGACCCCAGTGCAGGGGATAAGCTTCAGACAAGTCTTTCCATGTCCCTCTGCATGACAATAGACTTCCTCCCCTCTCCCATTCCACAGGCCCACCCACCCGGGACATCCACCTTTGTCATTAGCTCAGGAGAGGATGCAAGATGAGAATCTCTGCTATTGTGTGGGGAGACTCAGTTTCCCGGGTTTCCCCCATGGACACATGTTCTTCAGCTGGGTCTGATTTTCTCCAGACAAGCTGTCTTGGGAAGGATTTGGCCAGCCCTAAGAACCTGAAGGGAAAGGGCGGAGGGGGGTTCTCTCTCTGCCCCCGACAGCCCCGAGCTGGGTGGGTCGGTCCCTCAGACCTGGCCAGGGGCAGCCCATCCCCCGGCGCCCTTCCCCGGGGCATCCAAGGGCAGGCTCGGCGCCAGCCCCACCCCGCTCGCCACTGCCCGACCATCGTCCTCCCTCGGGGGGCCTGGGCAGGACAGGGACCCGGCTGTGGGAGGCCTCCAGATCTCAGGCCTGGCACACCGTTTACCAGGCTGCTTCCTCCTCTGACGGGGGCCCAGCACACGCCCCAGGAGACTTGGCAGCCGCCCCCAGGGCTCTAGCCTCTGGAACTTGTCCCCTTGGAAGGGGCCTGGCCCAGGTGCCAGGTTCGGCTGGTCGGCCAGCCTCCTTTGGAGAAAGCAGGCAAGCCGAGCCAGGCTTGCAGTGGCCCTGGCGTGACACCTGCCACCTCAGGCAGAGGGCCTCCCGCGTGCCCTCCATGGCGGGTTTCTCCCTGGAGCCGTGGCCTGGGCACTAGGAAGGCCGGGCCTCCCCGACTCCCGGGAGGAGGGGCTAGCCCAGTTGCGCCCTGGCCCCCAAACCCTCTGGTGCCATCTGCCTGTCTCGGCACTTCTGACTCCACAGAGCCTTTCCTACATCTGGGCTGCCTGCCGTGGCAAAGTGCAGGCGTGGGGTGAGGCCATGGCTTTGTCTTTCCAGGAAATAATGAGCCCCTGGCCGAAGCAGCAGGCCCAGGCAGAGCCTTGAGCTTGAAGCCCAGTAGGTCTGTGGCCCTCAGGGCCAGAGCAATGCTTTCAAGGCAGGGAAGCGGCCTGCAAGCTGAGTGGGAGTGGGGGAGGGGAGGGAGACAGCTGAAGCCGAGTCCAGAAGGGCGGCGATGGAAGAGCTGCAGCTGGGTCAGAGCCTGGAGGGAGGGCGGGGCCTTCACTGAGGACCCCCCCCCCCGCCCCCCGAGGCCAGCCCTAGGCCCCGGCGGTCGCGCATGCGCCCTTGGCCTGTGCGGTGTGTGGGGGCTTGAACCCAAGCCCGCAGGGCTCCCGGAGCGGCCAGAGAAAGAAGGGCCCTTGGAGAGGTAGGCGAGGTGGGCAGGGGGCGCCACCTTACTCTCCTCAGCTCCCTGAGGGAGAGAGACAGAGACAGAGACAGAGAGAGAGATCCCTGACCTCTGAGTCTCTGCCTCCACCGCTGGCTGGTGCCAACTCACGCGCCATCCCACTTCCAGCCATCACCCCCACGCCTGCCCCGGGGCCAGCCCCACCACAGAGAGGCCGGTTGGTTCCTGCTCACCTCTGTGCCTTCCCTTCCCGACCTGACCCCAGTGCAGGGGATAAGCTTCAGACAAGTCTTTCCATGTCCCTCTGCATGACAATAGACTTCCTCCCCTCTCCCATTCCACAGGCCCACCCACCCGGGACATCCACCTTTGTCATTAGCTCAGGAGAGGATGCAAGATGAGAATCTCTGCTATTGTGTGGGGAGACTCAGTTTCCCGGGTTTCCCCCATGGACACATGTTCTTCAGCTGGGTCTGATTTTCTCCAGACAAGCTGTCTTGGGAAGGATTTGGCCAGCCCTAAGAACCTGAAGGGAAAGGGCGGAGGGGGGTTCTCTCTCTGCCCCCGACAGCCCCGAGCTGGGTGGGTCGGTCCCTCAGACCTGGCCAGGGGCAGCCCATCCCCCGGCGCCCTTCCCCGGGGCATCCAAGGGCAGGCTCGGCGCCAGCCCCACCCCGCTCGCCACTGCCCGACCATCGTCCTCCCTCGGGGGGCCTGGGCAGGACAGGGACCCGGCTGTGGGAGGCCTCCAGATCTCAGGCCTGGCACACCGTTTACCAGGCTGCTTCCTCCTCTGACGGGGGCCCAGCACACGCCCCAGGAGACTTGGCAGCCGCCCCCAGGGCTCTAGCCTCTGGAACTCGTCCCCTTGGAAGGGGCCTGGCCCAGGTGCCAGGTTCGGCTGGTCGGCCAGCCTCCTTTGGAGAAAGCAGGCAAGCCGAGCCAGGCTTGCTGTGGCCCTGGCGTGACACCTGCCACCTCAGGCAGAGGGCCTCCCGCGTGCCCTCCATGGCGGGTTTCTCCCCGGAGCCGTGGCCTGGGCACTAGGAAGGCCGGGCCTCCCCGACTCCCAGGAGGAGGGGCTAGCCCAGTTGCGCCCTGGCCCCCAAACCCTCTGGTGCCATCTGCCTGTCTCGGCACTTCTGACTCCACAGAGCCTTTCCTACATCTGGGCTGCCTGCCGTGGCAAAGTGCAGGCGTGGGGTGAGGCCATGGCTTTGTCTTTCCAGGAAAAAATGAGCCCCTGGCCGAAGCAGCAGGCCCAGGCAGAGCCTTGAGCTTGAAGCCCAGTAGGTCTGTGGCCCTCAGGGCCAGAGCCATGCTTTCAAGGCAGGGAAGCGGCCTGCAAGCTGAGTGGGAGTGGGGGAGGGGAGGGAGACAGCTGAAGCCGAGTCCAGAAGGGCGGCGATGGAAGAGCTGCAGCTGGGTCAGAGCCTGGAGGGAGGGCGGGGCCTTCACTGAGGACCCCCCACGCCCCCCCCCCACGAGGCCAGCCCTAGGCCCCGGCGGTCGCGCATGCGCCCTTGGCCTGTGCGGTGTGTGGGGGCTTGAACCCAAGCCCGCAGGGCTCCCGGAGCGGCCAGAGAAAGAAGGGCCCATGGAGAGGTAGGCGAGGTGGGCAGGGGGCGCCACCTTACTCTCCTCAGCTCCATGAGGGAGAGAGACAGAGACAGAGACAGAGAGAGAGATCCCTGACCTCTGAGTCTCTGCCTCCACCGCTGGCTGGTGCCAACTCACGCGCCATCCCACTTCCAGCCATCACCCCCACGCCTGCCCCGGGGCCAGCCCCACCACAGAGAGGCCGGTTGGTTCCTGCTCACCTCTGTGCCGTCCCTTCCCGACCTGACCCCAGTGCAGGGGATAAGCTTCAGACAAGTCTTTCCATGTCCCTCTGCATGACAATAGACTTCCTCCCCTCTCCCATTCCACAGGCCCACCCACCCGGGACATCCACCTTTGTCATTAGCTCAGGAGAGGATGCAAGATGAGAATCTCTGCTATTGTGTGGGGAGACTGTATCCCGGGTTTCCCCCATGGACACATGTTCTTCAGCTGGGTCTGATTTTCTCCAGACAAGCTGTCTTGGGAAGGATTTGGCCAGCCCTAAGAACCTGAAGGGAAAGGGCGGAGGGGGGTTCTCTCTCTGCCCCCGACAGCCCCGAGCTGGGTCGGTCCCTCAGACCTGGCCAGGGGCAGCCCATCCCCCGGCGCCCTTCCCCGGGGCATCCAAGGGCAGGCTCTGCGCCAGCCCCACCCCGCTCGCCACTGCCCGACCATCGTCCTCCCTCGGGGGGCCTGGGCAGGACAGGGACCCGGCTGTGGGAGGCCTCCAGATCTCAAGCCTGGCACACCGTTTACCAGGCTGCTTCCTCCTCTGACGGGGGCCCAGCACACGCCCCAGGAGACTTGGCAGCCGCCCCCAGGGCTCTATCCTCTGGAACTCGTCCCCTTGGAAGGGGCCTGGCCCAGGTGCCAGGTTCGGCTGGTCGGCCAGCCTCCTTTGGAGAAAGCAGGCAAGCCGAGCCAGGCTTGCAGTGGCCCTGGCGTGACACCTGCCACCTCAGGCAGAGGGCCTCCCGCGTGCCCTCCATGGCGGGTTTCTCCCCGGAGCCGTGGCCTGGGCACTAGGAAGGCCGGGCCTCCCCGACTCCCGGGAGGAGGGGCTAGCCCAGTTGCGCCCTGGCCCCCAAACCCTCTGGTGCCATCTGCCTGTCTCGGCACTTCTGACTCCACAGAGCCTTTCCTACATCTGGGCTGCCTGCCGTGGCAAAGTGCAGGCGTGGGGTGAGGCCATGGCTTTGTCTTTCCAGGAAATAATGAGCCCCTGGCCGAAGCAGCAGGCCCAGGCAGAGCCTTGAGCTTGAAGCCCAGTAGGTCTGTGGCCCTCAGGGCCAGAGCAATGCTTTCAAGGCAGGGAAGCGGCCTGCAAGCTGAGTGGGAGTGGGGGAGGGGAGGGAGACAGCTGAAGCCGAGTCCAGAAGGGCGGCGATGGAAGAGCTGCAGCTGGGTCAGAGCCTGGAGGGAGGGCGGGGCCTTGACTGAGGACCCCGCCCCCCCGCCCCCCGAGGCCAGCCCTAGTCCCCGGCGGTCGCGCATGCGCCCTTGGCCTGTGCGGTGTGTGGGGGCTTGAACCCAAGCCCGCAGGGCTCCCGGAGCGGCCAGAGAAAGAAGGGCCCTTGGAGAGGTAGGCGAGGTGGGCAGGGGGCGCCACCTTACTCTCCTCAGCTCCCTGAGGGAGAGAGACAGAGACAGAGACAGAGAGAGAGATCCCTGACCTCTGAGTCTCTGCCTCCACCGCTGGCTGGTGCCAACTCACGCGCCATCCCACTTCCAGCCATCACCCCCACGCCTGCCCCGGGGCCAGCCCCACCACAGAGAGGCCGGTTGGTTCCTGCTCACCTCTGTGCCGTCCCTTCCCGACCTGACCCCAGTGCAGGGGATAAGCTTCAGACAAGTCTTTCCATGTCCCTCTGCATGACAATAGACTTCCTCCCCTCTCCCATTCCACAGGCCCACCCACCCGGGACATCCACCTTTGTCATTAGCTCAGGAGAGGATGCAAGATGAGAATCTCTGCTATTGTGTGGGGAGACTCAGTTTCCCGGGTTTCCCCCATGGACACATGTTCTTCAGCTGGGTCTGATTTTCTCCAGACAAGCTGTCTTGGGAAGGATTTGGCCAGCCCTAAGAACCTGAAGGGAAAGGGCGGAGGGGGGTTCTCTCTCTGCCCCCGACAGCCCCGAGCTGGGTCGGTCCCTCAGACCTGGCCAGGGGCAGCCCATCCCCCGGCGCCCTTCCCCGGGGCATCCAAGGGCAGGCTCGGCGCCAGCCCCACCCCGCTCGCCACTGCCCGACCATCGTCCTCCCTCGGGGGGCCTGGGCAGGACAGGGACCCGGCTGTGGGAGGCCTCCAGATCTCAGGCCTGGCACACCGTTTACCAGGCTGCTTCCTCCTCTGACGGGGGCCCAGCACACGCCCCAGGAGACTTGGCAGCCGCCCCCAGGGCTCTAGCCTCTGGAACTCGTCCCCTTGGAAGGGGCCTGGCCCAGGTGCCAGGTTCGGCTGGTCGGCCAGCCTCCTTTGGAGAAAGCAGGCAAGCCGAGCCAGGCTTGCTGTGGCCCTGGCGTGACACCTGCCACCTCAGGCAGAGGGCCTCCCGCGTGCCCTCCATGGCGGGTTTCTCCCCGGAGCCGTGGCCTGGGCACTAGGAAGGCCGGGCCTCCCCGACTCCCGGGAGGAGGGGCTAGCCCAGTTGCGCCCTGGCCCCCAAACCCTCTGGTGCCATCTGCCTGTCTCGGCACTTCTGACTCCACAGAGCCTTTCCTACATCTGGGCTGCCTGCCGTGGCAAAGTGCAGGCGTGGGGTGAGGCCATGGCTTTGTCTTTCCAGGAAAAAATGAGCCCCTGGCCGAAGCAGCAGGCCCAGGCAGAGCCTTGAGCTTGAAGCCCAGTAGGTCTGTGGCCCTCAGGGCCAGAGCCATGCTTTCAAGGCAGGGAAGCGGCCTGCAAGCTGAGTGGGAGTGGGGGAGGGGAGGGAGACAGCTGAAGCCGAGTCCAGAAGGGCGGCGATGGAAGAGCTGCAGCTGGGTCAGAGCCTGGAGGGAGGGCGGGGCCTTCACTGAGGACCCCCCACGCCCCCCCCCCCACGAGGCCAGCCCTAGGCCCCGGCGGTCGCGCATGCGCCATTGGCCTGTGCGGTGTGTGGGGGCTTGAACCCAAGCCCGCAGGGCTCCCGGAGCGGCCAGAGAAAGAAGGGCCCATGGAGAGGTAGGCGAGGTGGGCAGGGGGCGCCACCTTACTCTCCTCAGCTCCATGAGGGAGAGAGACAGAGACAGAGACAGAGAGAGAGATCCCTGACCTCTGAGTCTCTGCCTCCACCGCTGGCTGGTGCCAACTCACGCGCCATCCCACTTCCAGCCATCACCCCCACGCCTGCCCCGGGGCCAGCCCCACCACAGAGAGGCCGGTTGGTTCCTGCTCACCTCTGTGCCGTCCCTTCCCGACCTGACCCCAGTGCAGGGGATAAGCTTCAGACAAGTCTTTCCATGTCCCTCTGCATGACAATAGACTTCCTCCCCTCTCCCATTCCACAGGCCCACCCACCCGGGACATCCACCTTTGTCATTAGCTCAGGAGAGGATGCAAGATGAGAATCTCTGCTATTGTGTGGGGAGACTGTTTCCCGGGTTTCCCCCATGGACACATGTTCTTCAGCTGGGTCTGATTTTCTCCAGACAAGCTGTCTTGGGAAGGATTTGGCCAGCCCTAAGAACCTGAAGGGAAAGGGCGGAGGGGGGTTCTCTCTCTGCCCCCGACAGCCCCGAGCTGGGTCGGTCCCTCAGACCTGGCCAGGGGCAGCCCATCCCCCGGCGCCCTTCCCCGGGGCATCCAAGGGCAGGCTCGGCGCCAGCCCCACCCCGCTCGCCACTGCCCGACCATCGTCCTCCCTCGGGGGGCCTGGGCAGGACAGGGACCCGGCTGTGGGAGGCCTCCAGATCTCAGGCCTGGCACACCGTTTACCAGGCTGCTTCCTCCTCTGACGGGGGCCCAGCACACGCCCCAGGAGACTTGGCAGCCGCCCCCAGGGCTCTAGCCTCTGGAACTCGTCCCCTTGGAAGGGGCCTGGCCCAGGTGCCAGGTTCGGCTGGTCGGCCAGCCTCCTTTGGAGAAAGCAGGCAAGCCGAGCCAGGCTTGCAGTGGCCCTGGCGTGACACCTGCCACCTCAGGCAGAGGGCCTCCCGCGTGCCCTCCATGGCGGGTTTCTCCCCGGAGCCGTGGCCTGGGCACTAGGAAGGCCGGGCCTCCCCGACTCCTGGGAGGAGGGGCTAGCCCAGTTGCGCCCTGGCCCCCAAACCCTCTGGTGCCATCTGCCTGTCTCGGCACTTCTGACTCCACAGAGCCTTTCCTACATCTGGGCTGCCTGCCGTGGCAAAGTGCAGGCGTGGGGTGAGGCCATGGCTTTGTCTTTCCAGGAAAAAATGAGCCCCTGGCCGAAGCAGCAGGCCCAGGCAGAGCCTTGAGCTTGAAGCCCAGTAGGTCTGTGGCCCTCAGGGCCAGAGCAATGCTTTCAAGGCAGGGAAGCGGCCTGCAAGCTGAGTGGGAGTGGGGGAGGGGAGGGAGACAGCTGAAGCTGAGTCCAGAAGGGCGGCGATGGAAGAGCTGCAGCTGGGTCAGAGCCTGGAGGGAGGGCGGGGCCTTCACTGAGGACCCCCCCGCCCCCCGAGGCCAGCCCTAGGCCCCGGCGGTCGCGCATGCGCCCTTGGCCTGTGCGGTGTGTGGGGGCTTGAACCCAAGCCCGCAGGGCTCCCGGAGCGGCCAGAGAAAGAAGGGCCCATGGAGAGGTAGGCGAGGTGGGCAGGGGGCGCCACCTTACTCTCCTCAGCTCCCTGAGGGAGAGAGAGAGAGACAGAGACAGAGAGAGAGATCCCTGACCTCTGAGTCTCTGCCTCCACCGCTGGCTGGTGCCAACTCACGCGCCATCCCACTTCCAGCCATCACCCCCACGCCTGCCCCGGGGCCAGCCCCACCACAGAGAGGCCGGTTGGTTCCTGCTCACCTCTGTGCCGTCCCTTCCCGACCTGACCCCAGTGCAGGGGATAAGCTTCAGACAAGTCTTTCCATGTCCCTCTGCATGACAATAGACTTCCTCCCCTCTCCCATTCCACAGGCCCACCCACCCGGGACATCCACCTGTGTCATTAGCTCAGGAGAGGATGCAAGATGAGAATCTCTGCTATTGTGTGGGGAGACTCAGTTTCCCGGGTTTCCCCCATGGACACATGTTCTTCAGCTGGGTCTGATTTTCTCCAGACAAGCTGTCTTGGGAAGGATTTGGCCAGCCCTAAGAACCTGAAGGGAAAGGGCGGAGGGGGGTTCTCTCTCTGCCCCCGACAGCCCCGAGCTGGGTCGGTCCCTCAGACCTGGCCAGGGGCAGCCCATCCCCCGGCGCCCTTCCCCGGGGCATCCAAGGGCAGGCTCGGCGCCAGCCCCACCCCGCTCGCCACTGCCCGACCATCGTCCTCCCTCGGGGGGCCTGGGCAGGACAGGGACCCGGCTGTGGGAGGCCTCCAGATCTCAGGCCTGGCACACCGTTTACCAGGCTGCTTCCTCCTCTGACGGGGGCCCAGCACACGCCCCAGGAGACTTGGCAGCCGCCCCCAGGGCTCTAGCCTCTGGAACTCGTCCCCTTGGAAGGGGCCTGGCCCAGGTGCCAGGTTCGGCTGGTCGGCCAGCCTCCTTTGGAGAAAGCAGGCAAGCCGAGCCAGGCTTGCAGTGGCCCTGGCGTGACACCTGCCACCTCAGGCAGAGGGCCTCCCGCGTGCCCTCCATGGCGGGTTTCTCCCCGGAGCCGTGGCCTGGGCACTAGGAAGGCCGGGCCTTCCCGACTCCCGGGAGGAGGGGCTAGCCCAGTTGCGCCCTGGCCCCCAAACCCTCTGGTGCCATCTGCCTGTCTCGGCACTTCTGACTCCACAGAGCCTTTCCTACATCTGGGCTGCCTGCCGTGGCAAAGTGCAGGCGTGGGGTGAGGCCATGGCTTTGTCTTTCCAGGAGAAAATGAGCCCCTGGTCGAAGCAGCACACCCAGGCAGAGCCTTGAGCTTGAAGCCCAGTAGGTCTGTGGCCCTCAGGGCCAGAGCCATGCTTTCAAGGCAGGGAAGCGGCCTGCAAGCTGAGTGGGAGTGGGGGAGGGGAGGGAGACAGCTGAAGCCGAGTCCAGAAGGGCGGCGATGGAAGAGCTGCAGCTGGGTCAGAGCCTGGAGGGAGGGCGGGGCCTTCACTGAGGACCCCCCCGCCCCCCGAGGCCAGCCCTAGGCCCCGGCGGTCGCGCATGCGCCCTTGGCCTGTGCGGTGTGTGGGGGCTTGAACCCAAGCCCGCAGGGCTCCTGGAGCGGCCAGAGAAAGAAGGGCCCATGGAGAGGTAGGCGAGGTGGGCAGGGGGCGCCACCTTACTCTCCTCAGCTCCCTGAGGGAGAGAGAGAGAGACAGAGACAGAGAGAGAGATCCCTGACCTCTGAGTCTCTGCCTCCACCGCTGGCTGGTGCCAACTCACGCGCCATCCCACTTCCAGCCATCACCCCCACGCCTGCCCCGGGGCCAGCCCCACCACAGAGAGGCCGGTTGGTTCCTGCTCACCTCTGTGCCGTCCCTTCCCGACCTGACCCCAGTGCAGGGGATAAGCTTCAGACAAGTCTTTCCATGTCCCTCTGCATGACAATAGACTTCCTCCCCTCTCCCATTCCACAGGCCCACCCACCCGGGACATCCACCTTTGTCATTAGCTCAGGAGAGGATGCAAGATGAGAATCTCTGCTATTGTGTGGGGAGACTCAGTTTCCCGGGTTTCCCCCATGGACACATGTTCTTCAGCTGGGTCTGATTTTCTCCAGACAAGCTGTCTTGGGAAGGATTTGGCCAGCCCTAAGAACCTGAAGGGAAAGGGCGGAGGGGGGTTCTCTCTCTGCCCCCGACAGCCCCGAGCTGGGTCGGTCCCTCAGACCTGGCCAGGGGCAGCCCATCCCCCGGCGCCCTTCCCCGGGGCATCCAAGGGCAGGCTCGGCGCCAGCCCCACCCCGCTCGCCACTGCCCGACCATCGTCCTTCCTCGGGGGGCCTGGGCAGGACAGGGACCCGGCTGTGGGAGGCCTCCAGATCTCAGGCCTGGCACACCGTTTACCAGGCTGCTTCCTCCTCTGACGGGGGCCCAGCACACGCCCCAGGAGACTTGGCAGCCGCCCCCAGGGCTCTATCCTCTGGAACTCGTCCCCTTGGAAGGGGCCTGGCCCAGGTGCCAGGTTCGGCTGGTCGGCCAGCCTCCTTTGGAGAAAGCAGGCAAGCCGAGCCAGGCTTGCAGTGGCCCTGGCGTGACACCTGCCACCTCAGGCAGAGGGCCTCCCGCGTGCCCTCCATGGCGGGTTTCTCCCCGGAGCCGTGGCCTGGGCACTAGGAAGGCCGGGCCTCCCCGACTCCCGGGAGGAGGGGCTAGCCCAGTTGCGCCCTGGCCCCCAAACCCTCTGGTGCCATCTGCCTGTCTCGGCACTTCTGACTCCACAGAGCCTTTCCTACATCTGGGCTGCCTGCCGTGGCAAAGTGCAGGCGTGGGGTGAGGCCATGGCTTTGTCTTTCCAGGAGAAAATGAGCCCCTGGTCGAAGCAGCACACCCAGGCAGAGCCTTGAGCTTGAAGCCCAGTAGGTCTGTGGCCCTCAGGGCCAGAGCCATGCTTTCAAGGCAGGGAAGCGGCCTGCAAGCTGAGTGGGAGTGGGGGAGGGGAGGGAGACAGCTGAAGCCGAGTCCAGAAGGGCGGCGATGGAAGAGCTGCAGCTGGGTCAGAGCCTGGAGGGAGGGCGGGGCCTTCACTGAGGACCCCCCCGCCCCCCGAGGCCAGCCCTAGGCCCCGGCGGTCGCGCATGCGCCCTTGGCCTGTGCGGTGTGTGGGGGCTTGAACCCAAGCCCGCAGGGCTCCTGGAGCGGCCAGAGAAAGAAGGGCCCATGGAGAGGTAGGCGAGGTGGGCAGGGGGCGCCACCTTACTCTCCTCAGCTCCCTGAGGGAGAGAGAGAGAGACAGAGACAGAGAGAGAGATCCCTGACCTCTGAGTCTCTGCCTCCACCGCTGGCTGGTGCCAACTCACGCGCCATCCCACTTCCAGCCATCACCCCCACGCCTGCCCCGGGGCCAGCCCCACCACAGAGAGGCCGGTTGGTTCCTGCTCACCTCTGTGCCGTCCCTTCCCGACCTGACCCCAGTGCAGGGGATAAGCTTCAGACAAGTCTTTCCATGTCCCTCTGCATGACAATAGACTTCCTCCCCTCTCCCATTCCACAGGCCCACCCACCCGGGACATCCACCTTTGTCATTAGCTCAGGAGAGGATGCAAGATGAGAATCTCTGCTATTGTGTGGGGAGACTCAGTTTCCCGGGTTTCCCCCATGGACACATGTTCTTCAGCTGGGTCTGATTTTCTCCAGACAAGCTGTCTTGGGAAGGATTTGGCCAGCCCTAAGAACCTGAAGGGAAAGGGCGGAGGGGGGTTCTCTCTCTGCCCCCGACAGCCCCGAGCTGGGTCGGTCCCTCAGACCTGGCCAGGGGCAGCCCATCCCCCGGCGCCCTTCCCCGGGGCATCCAAGGGCAGGCTCGGCGCCAGCCCCACCCCGCTCGCCACTGCCCGACCATCGTCCTTCCTCGGGGGGCCTGGGCAGGACAGGGACCCGGCTGTGGGAGGCCTCCAGATCTCAGGCCTGGCACACCGTTTACCAGGCTGCTTCCTCCTCTGACGGGGGCCCAGCACACGCCCCAGGAGACTTGGCAGCCGCCCCCAGGGCTCTATCCTCTGGAACTCGTCCCCTTGGAAGGGGCCTGGCCCAGGTGCCAGGTTCGGCTGGTCGGCCAGCCTCCTTTGGAGAAAGCAGGCAAGCCGAGCCAGGCTTGCAGTGGCCCTGGCGTGACACCTGCCACCTCAGGCAGAGGGCCTCCCGCGTGCCCTCCATGGCGGGTTTCTCCCCGGAGCCGTGGCCTGGGCACTAGGAAGGCCGGGCCTCCCCGACTCCCGGGAGGAGGGGCTAGCCCAGTTGCGCCCTGGCCCCCAAACCCTCTGGTGCCATCTGCCTGTCTCGGCACTTCTGACTCCACAGAGCCTTTCCTACATCTGGGCTGCCTGCCGTGGCAAAGTGCAGGCGTGGGGTGAGGCCATGTCTTTGTCTTTCCAGGAAATAATGAGCCCCTGGCCGAAGCAGCAGGCCCAGGCAGAGCCTTGAGCTTGAAGCCCAGTAGGTCTGTGGCCCTCAGGGCCAGAGCAATGCTTTCAAGGCAGGGAAGCGGCCTGCAAGCTGAGTGGGAGTGGGGGAGGGGAGGGAGACAGCTGAAGCCGAGTCCAGAAGGGCGGCGATGGAAGAGCTGCAGCTGGGTCAGAGCCTGGAGGGAGGGCGGGGCCTTCACTGAGGACCCCCCACGCCCCCCCCCCACGAGGCCAGCCCTAGGCCCCGGCGGTCGCGCATGCGCCCTTGGCCTGTGCGGTGTGTGGGGGCTTGAACCCAAGCCCGCAGGGCTCCCGGAGCGGCCAGAGAAAGAAGGGCCCATGGAGAGGTAGGCGAGGTGGGCAGGGGGCGCCACCTTACTCTCCTCAGCTCCATGAGGGAGAGAGACAGAGACAGAGACAGAGAGAGAGATCCCTGACCTCTGAGTCTCTGCCTCCACCGCTGGCTGGTGCCAACTCACGCGCCATCCCACTTCCAGCCATCACCCCCACGCCTGCCCCGGGGCCAGCCCCACCACAGAGAGGCCGGTTGGTTCCTGCTCACCTCTGTGCCGTCCCTTCCCGACCTGACCCCAGTGCAGGGGATAAGCTTCAGACAAGTCTTTCCATGTCCCTCTGCATGACAATAGACTTCCTCCCCTCTCCCATTCCACAGGCCCACCCACCCGGGACATCCACCTTTGTCATTAGCTCAGGAGAGGATGCAAGATGAGAATCTCTGCTATTGTGTGGGGAGACTGTATCCCGGGTTTCCCCCATGGACACATGTTCTTCAGCTGGGTCTGATTTTCTCCAGACAAGCTGTCTTGGGAAGGATTTGGCCAGCCCTAAGAACCTGAAGGGAAAGGGCGGAGGGGGGTTCTCTCTCTGCCCCCGACAGCCCCGAGCTGGGTCGGTCCCTCAGACCTGGCCAGGGGCAGCCCATCCCCCGGCGCCCTTCCCCGGGGCATCCAAGGGCAGGCTCTGCGCCAGCCCCACCCCGCTCGCCACTGCCCGACCATCGTCCTCCCTCGGGGGGCCTGGGCAGGACAGGGACCCGGCTGTGGGAGGCCTCCAGATCTCAAGCCTGGCACACCGTTTACCAGGCTGCTTCCTCCTCTGACGGGGGCCCAGCACACGCCCCAGGAGACTTGGCAGCCGCCCCCAGGGCTCTATCCTCTGGAACTCGTCCCCTTGGAAGGGGCCTGGCCCAGGTGCCAGGTTCGGCTGGTCGGCCAGCCTCCTTTGGAGAAAGCAGGCAAGCCGAGCCAGGCTTGCAGTGGCCCTGGCGTGACACCTGCCACCTCAGGCAGAGGGCCTCCCGCGTGCCCTCCATGGCGGGTTTCTCCCCGGAGCCGTGGCCTGGGCACTAGGAAGGCCGGGCCTCCCCGACTCCCGGGAGGAGGGGCTAGCCCAGTTGCGCCCTGGCCCCCAAACCCTCTGGTGCCATCTGCCTGTCTCGGCACTTCTGACTCCACAGAGCCTTTCCTACATCTGGGCTGCCTGCCGTGGCAAAGTGCAGGCGTGGGGTGAGGCCATGGCTTTGTCTTTCCAGGAAATAATGAGCCCCTGGCCGAAGCAGCAGGCCCAGGCAGAGCCTTGAGCTTGAAGCCCAGTAGGTCTGTGGCCCTCAGGGCCAGAGCAATGCTTTCAAGGCAGGGAAGCGGCCTGCAAGCTGAGTGGGAGTGGGGGAGGGGAGGGAGACAGCTGAAGCCGAGTCCAGAAGGGCGGCGATGGAAGAGCTGCAGCTGGGTCAGAGCCTGGAGGGAGGGCGGGGCCTTGACTGAGGACCCCGCCCCCCCGCCCCCCGAGGCCAGCCCTAGTCCCCGGCGGTCGCGCATGCGCCCTTGGCCTGTGCGGTGTGTGGGGGCTTGAACCCAAGCCCGCAGGGCTCCCGGAGCGGCCAGAGAAAGAAGGGCCCTTGGAGAGGTAGGCGAGGTGGGCAGGGGGCGCCACCTTACTCTCCTCAGCTCCCTGAGGGAGAGAGACAGAGACAGAGACAGAGAGAGAGATCCCTGACCTCTGAGTCTCTGCCTCCACCGCTGGCTGGTGCCAACTCACGCGCCATCCCACTTCCAGCCATCACCCCCACGCCTGCCCCGGGGCCAGCCCCACCACAGAGAGGCCGGTTGGTTCCTGCTCACCTCTGTGCCGTCCCTTCCCGACCTGACCCCAGTGCAGGGGATAAGCTTCAGACAAGTCTTTCCATGTCCCTCTGCATGACAATAGACTTCCTCCCCTCTCCCATTCCACAGGCCCACCCACCCGGGACATCCACCTTTGTCATTAGCTCAGGAGAGGATGCAAGATGAGAATCTCTGCTATTGTGTGGGGAGACTCAGTTTCCCGGGTTTCCCCCATGGACACATGTTCTTCAGCTGGGTCTGATTTTCTCCAGACAAGCTGTCTTGGGAAGGATTTGGCCAGCCCTAAGAACCTGAAGGGAAAGGGCGGAGGGGGGTTCTCTCTCTGCCCCCGACAGCCCCGAGCTGGGTCGGTCCCTCAGACCTGGCCAGGGGCAGCCCATCCCCCGGCGCCCTTCCCCGGGGCATCCAAGGGCAGGCTCGGCGCCAGCCCCACCCCGCTCGCCACTGCCCGACCATCGTCCTCCCTCGGGGGGCCTGGGCAGGACAGGGACCCGGCTGTGGGAGGCCTCCAGATCTCAGGCCTGGCACACCGTTTACCAGGCTGCTTCCTCCTCTGACGGGGGCCCAGCACACGCCCCAGGAGACTTGGCAGCCGCCCCCAGGGCTCTAGCCTCTGGAACTCGTCCCCTTGGAAGGGGCCTGGCCCAGGTGCCAGGTTCGGCTGGTCGGCCAGCCTCCTTTGGAGAAAGCAGGCAAGCCGAGCCAGGCTTGCTGTGGCCCTGGCGTGACACCTGCCACCTCAGGCAGAGGGCCTCCCGCGTGCCCTCCATGGCGGGTTTCTCCCCGGAGCCGTGGCCTGGGCACTAGGAAGGCCGGGCCTCCCCGACTCCCGGGAGGAGGGGCTAGCCCAGTTGCGCCCTGGCCCCCAAACCCTCTGGTGCCATCTGCCTGTCTCGGCACTTCTGACTCCACAGAGCCTTTCCTACATCTGGGCTGCCTGCCGTGGCAAAGTGCAGGCGTGGGGTGAGGCCATGGCTTTGTCTTTCCAGGAAAAAATGAGCCCCTGGCCGAAGCAGCAGGCCCAGGCAGAGCCTTGAGCTTGAAGCCCAGTAGGTCTGTGGCCCTCAGGGCCAGAGCCATGCTTTCAAGGCAGGGAAGCGGCCTGCAAGCTGAGTGGGAGTGGGGGAGGGGAGGGAGACAGCTGAAGCCGAGTCCAGAAGGGCGGCGATGGAAGAGCTGCAGCTGGGTCAGAGCCTGGAGGGAGGGCGGGGCCTTCACTGAGGACCCCCCACGCCCCCCCCCCACGAGGCCAGCCCTAGGCCCCGGCGGTCGCGCATGCGCCATTGGCCTGTGCGGTGTGTGGGGGCTTGAACCCAAGCCCGCAGGGCTCCCGGAGCGGCCAGAGAAAGAAGGGCCCATGGAGAGGTAGGCGAGGTGGGCAGGGGGCGCCACCTTACTCTCCTCAGCTCCATGAGGGAGAGAGACAGAGACAGAGACAGAGAGAGAGATCCCTGACCTCTGAGTCTCTGCCTCCACCGCTGGCTGGTGCCAACTCACGCGCCATCCCACTTCCAGCCATCACCCCCACGCCTGCCCCGGGGCCAGCCCCACCACAGAGAGGCCGGTTGGTTCCTGCTCACCTCTGTGCCGTCCCTTCCCGACCTGACCCCAGTGCAGGGGATAAGCTTCAGACAAGTCTTTCCATGTCCCTCTGCATGACAATAGACTTCCTCCCCTCTCCCATTCCACAGGCCCACCCACCCGGGACATCCACCTTTGTCATTAGCTCAGGAGAGGATGCAAGATGAGAATCTCTGCTATTGTGTGGGGAGACTGTTTCCCGGGTTTCCCCCATGGACACATGTTCTTCAGCTGGGTCTGATTTTCTCCAGACAAGCTGTCTTGGGAAGGATTTGGCCAGCCCTAAGAACCTGAAGGGAAAGGGCGGAGGGGGGTTCTCTCTCTGCCCCCGACAGCCCCGAGCTGGGTCGGTCCCTCAGACCTGGCCAGGGGCAGCCCATCCCCCGGCGCCCTTCCCCGGGGCATCCAAGGGCAGGCTCGGCGCCAGCCCCACCCCGCTCGCCACTGCCCGACCATCGTCCTCCCTCGGGGGGCCTGGGCAGGACAGGGACCCGGCTGTGGGAGGCCTCCAGATCTCAGGCCTGGCACACCGTTTACCAGGCTGCTTCCTCCTCTGACGGGGGCCCAGCACACGCCCCAGGAGACTTGGCAGCCGCCCCCAGGGCTCTAGCCTCTGGAACTCGTCCCCTTGGAAGGGGCCTGGCCCAGGTGCCAGGTTCGGCTGGTCGGCCAGCCTCCTTTGGAGAAAGCAGGCAAGCCGAGCCAGGCTTGCAGTGGCCCTGGCGTGACACCTGCCACCTCAGGCAGAGGGCCTCCCGCGTGCCCTCCATGGCGGGTTTCTCCCCGGAGCCGTGGCCTGGGCACTAGGAAGGCCGGGCCTCCCCGACTCCTGGGAGGAGGGGCTAGCCCAGTTGCGCCCTGGCCCCCAAACCCTCTGGTGCCATCTGCCTGTCTCGGCACTTCTGACTCCACAGAGCCTTTCCTACATCTGGGCTGCCTGCCGTGGCAAAGTGCAGGCGTGGGGTGAGGCCATGGCTTTGTCTTTCCAGGAAAAAATGAGCCCCTGGCCGAAGCAGCAGGCCCAGGCAGAGCCTTGAGCTTGAAGCCCAGTAGGTCTGTGGCCCTCAGGGCCAGAGCAATGCTTTCAAGGCAGGGAAGCGGCCTGCAAGCTGAGTGGGAGTGGGGGAGGGGAGGGAGACAGCTGAAGCTGAGTCCAGAAGGGCGGCGATGGAAGAGCTGCAGCTGGGTCAGAGCCTGGAGGGAGGGCGGGGCCTTCACTGAGGACCCCCCCGCCCCCCGAGGCCAGCCCTAGGCCCCGGCGGTCGCGCATGCGCCCTTGGCCTGTGCGGTGTGTGGGGGCTTGAACCCAAGCCCGCAGGGCTCCCGGAGCGGCCAGAGAAAGAAGGGCCCATGGAGAGGTAGGCGAGGTGGGCAGGGGGCGCCACCTTACTCTCCTCAGCTCCCTGAGGGAGAGAGAGAGAGACAGAGACAGAGAGAGAGATCCCTGACCTCTGAGTCTCTGCCTCCACCGCTGGCTGGTGCCAACTCACGCGCCATCCCACTTCCAGCCATCACCCCCACGCCTGCCCCGGGGCCAGCCCCACCACAGAGAGGCCGGTTGGTTCCTGCTCACCTCTGTGCCGTCCCTTCCCGACCTGACCCCAGTGCAGGGGATAAGCTTCAGACAAGTCTTTCCATGTCCCTCTGCATGACAATAGACTTCCTCCCCTCTCCCATTCCACAGGCCCACCCACCCGGGACATCCACCTGTGTCATTAGCTCAGGAGAGGATGCAAGATGAGAATCTCTGCTATTGTGTGGGGAGACTCAGTTTCCCGGGTTTCCCCCATGGACACATGTTCTTCAGCTGGGTCTGATTTTCTCCAGACAAGCTGTCTTGGGAAGGATTTGGCCAGCCCTAAGAACCTGAAGGGAAAGGGCGGAGGGGGGTTCTCTCTCTGCCCCCGACAGCCCCGAGCTGGGTCGGTCCCTCAGACCTGGCCAGGGGCAGCCCATCCCCCGGCGCCCTTCCCCGGGGCATCCAAGGGCAGGCTCGGCGCCAGCCCCACCCCGCTCGCCACTGCCCGACCATCGTCCTCCCTCGGGGGGCCTGGGCAGGACAGGGACCCGGCTGTGGGAGGCCTCCAGATCTCAGGCCTGGCACACCGTTTACCAGGCTGCTTCCTCCTCTGACGGGGGCCCAGCACACGCCCCAGGAGACTTGGCAGCCGCCCCCAGGGCTCTAGCCTCTGGAACTCGTCCCCTTGGAAGGGGCCTGGCCCAGGTGCCAGGTTCGGCTGGTCGGCCAGCCTCCTTTGGAGAAAGCAGGCAAGCCGAGCCAGGCTTGCAGTGGCCCTGGCGTGACACCTGCCACCTCAGGCAGAGGGCCTCCCGCGTGCCCTCCATGGCGGGTTTCTCCCCGGAGCCGTGGCCTGGGCACTAGGAAGGCCGGGCCTTCCCGACTCCCGGGAGGAGGGGCTAGCCCAGTTGCGCCCTGGCCCCCAAACCCTCTGGTGCCATCTGCCTGTCTCGGCACTTCTGACTCCACAGAGCCTTTCCTACATCTGGGCTGCCTGCCGTGGCAAAGTGCAGGCGTGGGGTGAGGCCATGGCTTTGTCTTTCCAGGAGAAAATGAGCCCCTGGTCGAAGCAGCACACCCAGGCAGAGCCTTGAGCTTGAAGCCCAGTAGGTCTGTGGCCCTCAGGGCCAGAGCCATGCTTTCAAGGCAGGGAAGCGGCCTGCAAGCTGAGTGGGAGTGGGGGAGGGGAGGGAGACAGCTGAAGCCGAGTCCAGAAGGGCGGCGATGGAAGAGCTGCAGCTGGGTCAGAGCCTGGAGGGAGGGCGGGGCCTTCACTGAGGACCCCCCCGCCCCCCGAGGCCAGCCCTAGGCCCCGGCGGTCGCGCATGCGCCCTTGGCCTGTGCGGTGTGTGGGGGCTTGAACCCAAGCCCGCAGGGCTCCTGGAGCGGCCAGAGAAAGAAGGGCCCATGGAGAGGTAGGCGAGGTGGGCAGGGGGCGCCACCTTACTCTCCTCAGCTCCCTGAGGGAGAGAGAGAGAGACAGAGACAGAGAGAGAGATCCCTGACCTCTGAGTCTCTGCCTCCACCGCTGGCTGGTGCCAACTCACGCGCCATCCCACTTCCAGCCATCACCCCCACGCCTGCCCCGGGGCCAGCCCCACCACAGAGAGGCCGGTTGGTTCCTGCTCACCTCTGTGCCGTCCCTTCCCGACCTGACCCCAGTGCAGGGGATAAGCTTCAGACAAGTCTTTCCATGTCCCTCTGCATGACAATAGACTTCCTCCCCTCTCCCATTCCACAGGCCCACCCACCCGGGACATCCACCTTTGTCATTAGCTCAGGAGAGGATGCAAGATGAGAATCTCTGCTATTGTGTGGGGAGACTCAGTTTCCCGGGTTTCCCCCATGGACACATGTTCTTCAGCTGGGTCTGATTTTCTCCAGACAAGCTGTCTTGGGAAGGATTTGGCCAGCCCTAAGAACCTGAAGGGAAAGGGCGGAGGGGGGTTCTCTCTCTGCCCCCGACAGCCCCGAGCTGGGTCGGTCCCTCAGACCTGGCCAGGGGCAGCCCATCCCCCGGCGCCCTTCCCCGGGGCATCCAAGGGCAGGCTCGGCGCCAGCCCCACCCCGCTCGCCACTGCCCGACCATCGTCCTTCCTCGGGGGGCCTGGGCAGGACAGGGACCCGGCTGTGGGAGGCCTCCAGATCTCAGGCCTGGCACACCGTTTACCAGGCTGCTTCCTCCTCTGACGGGGGCCCAGCACACGCCCCAGGAGACTTGGCAGCCGCCCCCAGGGCTCTATCCTCTGGAACTCGTCCCCTTGGAAGGGGCCTGGCCCAGGTGCCAGGTTCGGCTGGTCGGCCAGCCTCCTTTGGAGAAAGCAGGCAAGCCGAGCCAGGCTTGCAGTGGCCCTGGCGTGACACCTGCCACCTCAGGCAGAGGGCCTCCCGCGTGCCCTCCATGGCGGGTTTCTCCCCGGAGCCGTGGCCTGGGCACTAGGAAGGCCGGGCCTCCCCGACTCCCGGGAGGAGGGGCTAGCCCAGTTGCGCCCTGGCCCCCAAACCCTCTGGTGCCATCTGCCTGTCTCGGCACTTCTGACTCCACAGAGCCTTTCCTACATCTGGGCTGCCTGCCGTGGCAAAGTGCAGGCGTGGGGTGAGGCCATGGCTTTGTCTTTCCAGGAGAAAATGAGCCCCTGGTCGAAGCAGCACACCCAGGCAGAGCCTTGAGCTTGAAGCCCAGTAGGTCTGTGGCCCTCAGGGCCAGAGCCATGCTTTCAAGGCAGGGAAGCGGCCTGCAAGCTGAGTGGGAGTGGGGGAGGGGAGGGAGACAGCTGAAGCCGAGTCCAGAAGGGCGGCGATGGAAGAGCTGCAGCTGGGTCAGAGCCTGGAGGGAGGGCGGGGCCTTCACTGAGGACCCCCCCGCCCCCCGAGGCCAGCCCTAGGCCCCGGCGGTCGCGCATGCGCCCTTGGCCTGTGCGGTGTGTGGGGGCTTGAACCCAAGCCCGCAGGGCTCCTGGAGCGGCCAGAGAAAGAAGGGCCCATGGAGAGGTAGGCGAGGTGGGCAGGGGGCGCCACCTTACTCTCCTCAGCTCCCTGAGGGAGAGAGAGAGAGACAGAGACAGAGAGAGAGATCCCTGACCTCTGAGTCTCTGCCTCCACCGCTGGCTGGTGCCAACTCACGCGCCATCCCACTTCCAGCCATCACCCCCACGCCTGCCCCGGGGCCAGCCCCACCACAGAGAGGCCGGTTGGTTCCTGCTCACCTCTGTGCCGTCCCTTCCCGACCTGACCCCAGTGCAGGGGATAAGCTTCAGACAAGTCTTTCCATGTCCCTCTGCATGACAATAGACTTCCTCCCCTCTCCCATTCCACAGGCCCACCCACCCGGGACATCCACCTTTGTCATTAGCTCAGGAGAGGATGCAAGATGAGAATCTCTGCTATTGTGTGGGGAGACTCAGTTTCCCGGGTTTCCCCCATGGACACATGTTCTTCAGCTGGGTCTGATTTTCTCCAGACAAGCTGTCTTGGGAAGGATTTGGCCAGCCCTAAGAACCTGAAGGGAAAGGGCGGAGGGGGGTTCTCTCTCTGCCCCCGACAGCCCCGAGCTGGGTCGGTCCCTCAGACCTGGCCAGGGGCAGCCCATCCCCCGGCGCCCTTCCCCGGGGCATCCAAGGGCAGGCTCGGCGCCAGCCCCACCCCGCTCGCCACTGCCCGACCATCGTCCTTCCTCGGGGGGCCTGGGCAGGACAGGGACCCGGCTGTGGGAGGCCTCCAGATCTCAGGCCTGGCACACCGTTTACCAGGCTGCTTCCTCCTCTGACGGGGGCCCAGCACACGCCCCAGGAGACTTGGCAGCCGCCCCCAGGGCTCTATCCTCTGGAACTCGTCCCCTTGGAAGGGGCCTGGCCCAGGTGCCAGGTTCGGCTGGTCGGCCAGCCTCCTTTGGAGAAAGCAGGCAAGCCGAGCCAGGCTTGCAGTGGCCCTGGCGTGACACCTGCCACCTCAGGCAGAGGGCCTCCCGCGTGCCCTCCATGGCGGGTTTCTCCCCGGAGCCGTGGCCTGGGCACTAGGAAGGCCGGGCCTCCCCGACTCCCGGGAGGAGGGGCTAGCCCAGTTGCGCCCTGGCCCCCAAACCCTCTGGTGCCATCTGCCTGTCTCGGCACTTCTGACTCCACAGAGCCTTTCCTACATCTGGGCTGCCTGCCGTGGCAAAGTGCAGGCGTGGGGTGAGGCCATGTCTTTGTCTTTCCAGGAAATAATGAGCCCCTGGCCGAAGCAGCAGGCCCAGGCAGAGCCTTGAGCTTGAAGCCCAGTAGGTCTGTGGCCCTCAGGGCCAGAGCAATGCTTTCAAGGCAGGGAAGCGGCCTGCAAGCTGAGTGGGAGTGGGGGAGGGGAGGGAGACAGCTGAAGCCGAGTCCAGAAGGGCGGCGATGGAAGAGCTGCAGCTGGGTCAGAGCCTGGAGGGAGGGCGGGGCCTTCACTGAGGACCCCCCCGCCCCCCGAGGCCAGCCCTAGGCCCCGGCGGTCGCGCATGCGCCCTTGGCCTGTGCGGTGTGTGGGGGCTTGAACCCAAGCCCGCAGGGCTCCCGGAGCGGCCAGAGAAAGAAGGGCCCATGGAGAGGTAGGCGAGGTGGGCAGGGGGCGCCACCTTACTCTCCTCAGCTCCCTGAGGGAGAGAGAGAGAGACAGAGACAGAGAGAGAGATCCCTGACCTCTGAGTCTCTGCCTCCACCGCTGGCTGGTGCCAACTCACGCGCCATCCCACTTCCAGCCATCACCCCCACGCCTGCCCCGGGGCCAGCCCCACCACAGAGAGGCCGGTTGGTTCCTGCTCACCTCTGTGCCGTCCCTTCCCGACCTGACCCCAGTGCAGGGGATAAGCTTCAGACAAGTCTTTCCATGTCCCTCTGCATGACAATAGACTTCCTCCCCTCTCCCATTCCACAGGCCCACCCACCCGGGACATCCACCTTTGTCATTAGCTCAGGAGAGGATGCAAGATGAGAATCTCTGCTATTGTGTGGGGAGACTCAGTTTCCCGGGTTTCCCCCATGGACACATGTTCTTCAGCTGGGTCTGATTTTCTCCAGACAAGCTGTCTTGGGAAGGATTTGGCCAGCCCTAAGAACCTGAAGGGAAAGGGCGGAGGGGGGTTCTCTCTCTGCCCCCGACAGCCCCGAGCTGGGTCGGTCCCTCAGACCTGGCCAGGGGCAGCCCATCCCCCGGCGCCCTTCCCCGGGGCATCCAAGGGCAGGCTCGGCGCCAGCCCCACCCCACTCGCCACTGCCCGACCATCGTCCTCCCTCGGGGGGCCTGGGCAGGACAGGGACCCGGCTGTGGGAGGCCTCCAGATCTCAGGCCTGGCACACCGTTTACCAGGCTGCTTCCTCCTCTGACGGGGGCCCAGCACACGCCCCAGGAGACTTGGCAGCCGCCCCCAGGGCTCTAGCCTCTGGAACTCGTCCCCTTGGAAGGGGCCTGGCCCAGGTGCCAGGTTCGGCTGGTCGGCCAGCCTCCTTTGGAGAAAGCAGGCAAGCCGAGCCAGGCTTGCAGTGGCCCTGGCGTGACACCTGCCACCTCAGGCAGAGGGCCTCCCGCGTGCCCTCCATGGCGGGTTTCTCCCCGGAGCCGTGGCCTGGGCACTAGGAAGGCCGGGCATCCGCGACTCCCGGGAGTAGGGGCTAGCCCACTTGCGCCCTGGCCCCCAAACCCTCTGGTGCCATCTGCCTGTCTCGGCACTTCTGACTCCACAGAGCCTTTCCTACATCTGGGCTGCCTGCCGTGGCAAAGTGCAGGCGTGGGGTGAGGCCATGGCTTTGTCTTTCCAGGAAAAAATGAGCCCCTGGCCGAAGCAGCAGGCCCAGGCAGAGCCTTGAGCTTGAAGCCCAGTAGGTCTGTGGCCCTCAGGGCCAGAGCAATGCTTTCAAGGCAGGGAAGCGGCCTGCAAGCTGAGTGGGAGTGGGGGAGGGGAGGGAGACAGCTGAAGCCGAGTCCAGAAGGGCGGCGATGGAAGAGCTGCAGCTGGGTCAGAGCCTGGAGGGAGGGCGGGGCCTTCACTGAGGACCCCCCCGCCCCCCGAGGCCAGCCCTAGGCCCCGGCGGTCGCGCATGCGCCCTTGGCCTGTGCGGTGTGTGGGGGCTTGAACCCAAGCCCGCAGGGCTCCCGGAGCGGCCAGAGAAAGAAGGGCCCATGGAGAGGTAGGCGAGGTGGGCAGGGGGCGCCACCTTACTCTCCTCAGCTCCCTGAGGGAGAGAGAGAGAGACAGAGACAGAGAGAGAGATCCCTGACCTCTGAGTCTCTGCCTCCACCGCTGGCTGGTGCCAACTCACGCGCCATCCCACTTCCAGCCATCACCCCCACGCCTGCCCCGGGGCCAGCCCCACCACAGAGAGGCCGGTTGGTTCCTGCTCACCTCTGTGCCGTCCCTTCCCGACCTGACCCCAGTGCAGGGGATAAGCTTCAGACAAGTCTTTCCATGTCCCTCTGCATGACAATAGACTTCCTCCCCTCTCCCATTCCACAGGCCCACCCACCCGGGACATCCACCTTTGTCATTAGCTCAGGAGAGGATGCAAGATGAGAATCTCTGCTATTGTGTGGGGAGACTCAGTTTCCCGGGTTTCCCCCATGGACACATGTTCTTCAGCTGGGTCTGATTTTCTCCAGACAAGCTGTCTTGGGAAGGATTTGGCCAGCCCTAAGAACCTGAAGGGAAAGGGCGGAGGGGGGTTCTCTCTCTGCCCCCGACAGCCCCGAGCTGGGTCGGTCCCTCAGACCTGGCCAGGGGCAGCCCATCCCCCGGCGCCCTTCCCCGGGGCATCCAAGGGCAGGCTCGGCGCCAGCCCCACCCCGCTCGCCACTGCCCGACCATCGTCCTCCCTCGGGGGGCCTGGGCAGGACAGGGACCCGGCTGTGGGAGGCCTCCAGATCTCAGGCCTGGCACACCGTTTACCAGGCTGCTTCCTCCTCTGACGGGGGCCCAGCACACGCCCCAGGAGACTTGGCAGCCGCCCCCAGGGCTCTAGCCTCTGGAACTCGTCCCCTTGGAAGGGGCCTGGCCCAGGTGCCAGGTTCGGCTGGTCGGCCAGCCTCCTTTGGAGAAAGCAGGCAAGCCGAGCCAGGCTTGCAGTGGCCCTGGTGTGACACCTGCCACCTCAGGCAGAGGGCCTCCCGCGTGCCCTCCATGGCGGGTTTCTCCCCGGAGCCGTGGCCTGGGCACTAGGAAGGCCGGGCCTCCCCGACTCCCGGGAGGAGGGGCTAGCCCAGTTGCGCCCTGGCCCCCAAACCCTCTGGTGCCATCTGCCTGTCTCGGCACTTCTGACTCCACAGAGCCTTTCCTACATCTGGGCTGCCTGCCGTGGCAAAGTGCAGGCGTGGGGTGAGGCCATGGCTTTGTCTTTCCAGGAAAAAATGAGCCCCTCGCCGAAGCAGCAGGCCCAGGCAGAGCCTTGAGCTTGAAGCCCAGTAGGTCTGTGGCCCTCAGGGCCAGAGCAATGCTTTCAAGGCAGGGAAGCGGCCTGCAAGCTGAGTGGGAGTGGGGGAGGGGAGGGAGACAGCTGAAGCCGAGTCCAGAAGGGCGGCGATGGAAGAGCTGCAGCTGGGTCAGAGCCTGGAGGGAGGGCGGGGCCTTCACTGAGGACCCCCCCGCCCCCCGAGGCCAGCCCTAGGCCCCGGCGGTCGCGCATGCGCCCTTGGCCTGTGCGGTGTGTGGGGGCTTGAACCCAAGCCCGCAGGGCTCCTGGAGCGGCCAGAGAAAGAAGGGCCCATGGAGAGGTAGGCGAGGTGGGCAGGGGGCGCCACCTTACTCTCCTCAGCTCCCTGAGGGAGAGAGAGAGAGACAGAGACAGAGAGAGAGATCCCTGACCTCTGAGTCTCTGCCTCCACCGCTGGCTGGTGCCAACTCACGCGCCATCCCACTTCCAGCCATCACCCCCACGCCTGCCCCGGGGCCAGCCCCACCACAGAGAGGCCGGTTGGTTCCTGCTCACCTCTGTGCCGTCCCTTCCCGACCTGACCCCAGTGCAGGGGATAAGCTTCAGACAAGTCTTTCCATGTCCCTCTGCATGACAATAGACTTCCTCCCCTCTCCCATTCCACAGGCCCACCCACCCGGGACATCCACCTTTGTCATTAGCTCAGGAGAGGATGCAAGATGAGAATCTCTGCTATTGTGTGGGGAGACTCAGTTTCCCGGGTTTCCCCCATGGACACATGTTCTTCAGCTGGGTCTGATTTTCTCCAGACAAGCTGTCTTGGGAAGGATTTGGCCAGCCCTAAGAACCTGAAGGGAAAGGGCGGAGGGGGGTTCTCTCTCTGCCCCCGACAGCCCCGAGCTGGGTCGGTCCCTCAGACCTGGCCAGGGGCAGCCCATCCCCCGGCGCCCTTCCCCGGGGCATCCAAGGGCAGGCTCGGCGCCAGCCCCACCCCGCTCGCCACTGCCCGACCATCGTCCTTCCTCGGGGGGCCTGGGCAGGACAGGGACCCGGCTGTGGGAGGCCTCCAGATCTCAGGCCTGGCACACCGTTTACCAGGCTGCTTCCTCCTCTGACGGGGGCCCAGCACACGCCCCAGGAGACTTGGCAGCCGCCCCCAGGGCTCTATCCTCTGGAACTCGTCCCCTTGGAAGGGGCCTGGCCCAGGTGCCAGGTTCGGCTGGTCGGCCAGCCTCCTTTGGAGAAAGCAGGCAAGCCGAGCCAGGCTTGCAGTGGCCCTGGCGTGACACCTGCCACCTCAGGCAGAGGGCCTCCCGCGTGCCCTCCATGGCGGGTTTCTCCCCGGAGCCGTGGCCTGGGCACTAGGAAGGCCGGGCCTCCCCGACTCCCGGGAGGAGGGGCTAGCCCAGTTGCGCCCTGGCCCCCAAACCCTCTGGTGCCATCTGCCTGTCTCGGCACTTCTGACTCCACAGAGCCTTTCCTACATCTGGGCTGCCTGCCGTGGCAAAGTGCAGGCGTGGGGTGAGGCCATGTCTTTGTCTTTCCAGGAAATAATGAGCCCCTGGCCGAAGCAGCAGGCCCAGGCAGAGCCTTGAGCTTGAAGCCCAGTAGGTCTGTGGCCCTCAGGGCCAGAGCAATGCTTTCAAGGCAGGGAAGCGGCCTGCAAGCTGAGTGGGAGTGGGGGAGGGGAGGGAGACAGCTGAAGCCGAGTCCAGAAGGGCGGCGATGGAAGAGCTGCAGCTGGGTCAGAGCCTGGAGGGAGGGCGGGGCCTTCACTGAGGACCCCCCCGCCCCCCGAGGCCAGCCCTAGGCCCCGGCGGTCGCGCATGCGCCCTTGGCCTGTGCGGTGTGTGGGGGCTTGAACCCAAGCCCGCAGGGCTCCCGGAGCGGCCAGAGAAAGAAGGGCCCATGGAGAGGTAGGCGAGGTGGGCAGGGGGCGCCACCTTACTCTCCTCAGCTCCCTGAGGGAGAGAGAGAGAGACAGAGACAGAGAGAGAGATCCCTGACCTCTGAGTCTCTGCCTCCACCGCTGGCTGGTGCCAACTCACGCGCCATCCCACTTCCAGCCATCACCCCCACGCCTGCCCCGGGGCCAGCCCCACCACAGAGAGGCCGGTTGGTTCCTGCTCACCTCTGTGCCGTCCCTTCCCGACCTGACCCCAGTGCAGGGGATAAGCTTCAGACAAGTCTTTCCATGTCCCTCTGCATGACAATAGACTTCCTCCCCTCTCCCATTCCACAGGCCCACCCACCCGGGACATCCACCTTTGTCATTAGCTCAGGAGAGGATGCAAGATGAGAATCTCTGCTATTGTGTGGGGAGACTCAGTTTCCCGGGTTTCCCCCATGGACACATGTTCTTCAGCTGGGTCTGATTTTCTCCAGACAAGCTGTCTTGGGAAGGATTTGGCCAGCCCTAAGAACCTGAAGGGAAAGGGCGGAGGGGGGTTCTCTCTCTGCCCCCGACAGCCCCGAGCTGGGTCGGTCCCTCAGACCTGGCCAGGGGCAGCCCATCCCCCGGCGCCCTTCCCCGGGGCATCCAAGGGCAGGCTCGGCGCCAGCCCCACCCCACTCGCCACTGCCCGACCATCGTCCTCCCTCGGGGGGCCTGGGCAGGACAGGGACCCGGCTGTGGGAGGCCTCCAGATCTCAGGCCTGGCACACCGTTTACCAGGCTGCTTCCTCCTCTGACGGGGGCCCAGCACACGCCCCAGGAGACTTGGCAGCCGCCCCCAGGGCTCTAGCCTCTGGAACTCGTCCCCTTGGAAGGGGCCTGGCCCAGGTGCCAGGTTCGGCTGGTCGGCCAGCCTCCTTTGGAGAAAGCAGGCAAGCCGAGCCAGGCTTGCAGTGGCCCTGGCGTGACACCTGCCACCTCAGGCAGAGGGCCTCCCGCGTGCCCTCCATGGCGGGTTTCTCCCCGGAGCCGTGGCCTGGGCACTAGGAAGGCCGGGCATCCGCGACTCCCGGGAGTAGGGGCTAGCCCACTTGCGCCCTGGCCCCCAAACCCTCTGGTGCCATCTGCCTGTCTCGGCACTTCTGACTCCACAGAGCCTTTCCTACATCTGGGCTGCCTGCCGTGGCAAAGTGCAGGCGTGGGGTGAGGCCATGGCTTTGTCTTTCCAGGAAAAAATGAGCCCCTGGCCGAAGCAGCAGGCCCAGGCAGAGCCTTGAGCTTGAAGCCCAGTAGGTCTGTGGCCCTCAGGGCCAGAGCAATGCTTTCAAGGCAGGGAAGCGGCCTGCAAGCTGAGTGGGAGTGGGGGAGGGGAGGGAGACAGCTGAAGCCGAGTCCAGAAGGGCGGCGATGGAAGAGCTGCAGCTGGGTCAGAGCCTGGAGGGAGGGCGGGGCCTTCACTGAGGACCCCCCCGCCCCCCGAGGCCAGCCCTAGGCCCCGGCGGTCGCGCATGCGCCCTTGGCCTGTGCGGTGTGTGGGGGCTTGAACCCAAGCCCGCAGGGCTCCCGGAGCGGCCAGAGAAAGAAGGGCCCATGGAGAGGTAGGCGAGGTGGGCAGGGGGCGCCACCTTACTCTCCTCAGCTCCCTGAGGGAGAGAGAGAGAGACAGAGACAGAGAGAGAGATCCCTGACCTCTGAGTCTCTGCCTCCACCGCTGGCTGGTGCCAACTCACGCGCCATCCCACTTCCAGCCATCACCCCCACGCCTGCCCCGGGGCCAGCCCCACCACAGAGAGGCCGGTTGGTTCCTGCTCACCTCTGTGCCGTCCCTTCCCGACCTGACCCCAGTGCAGGGGATAAGCTTCAGACAAGTCTTTCCATGTCCCTCTGCATGACAATAGACTTCCTCCCCTCTCCCATTCCACAGGCCCACCCACCCGGGACATCCACCTTTGTCATTAGCTCAGGAGAGGATGCAAGATGAGAATCTCTGCTATTGTGTGGGGAGACTCAGTTTCCCGGGTTTCCCCCATGGACACATGTTCTTCAGCTGGGTCTGATTTTCTCCAGACAAGCTGTCTTGGGAAGGATTTGGCCAGCCCTAAGAACCTGAAGGGAAAGGGCGGAGGGGGGTTCTCTCTCTGCCCCCGACAGCCCCGAGCTGGGTCGGTCCCTCAGACCTGGCCAGGGGCAGCCCATCCCCCGGCGCCCTTCCCCGGGGCATCCAAGGGCAGGCTCGGCGCCAGCCCCACCCCACTCGCCACTGCCCGACCATCGTCCTCCCTCGGGGGGCCTGGGCAGGACAGGGACCCGGCTGTGGGAGGCCTCCAGATCTCAGGCCTGGCACACCGTTTACCAGGCTGCTTCCTCCTCTGACGGGGGCCCAGCACACGCCCCAGGAGACTTGGCAGCCGCCCCCAGGGCTCTAGCCTCTGGAACTCGTCCCCTTGGAAGGGGCCTGGCCCAGGTGCCAGGTTCGGCTGGTCGGCCAGCCTCCTTTGGAGAAAGCAGGCAAGCCGAGCCAGGCTTGCAGTGGCCCTGGCGTGACACCTGCCACCTCAGGCAGAGGGCCTCCCGCGTGCCCTCCATGGCGGGTTTCTCCCCGGAGCCGTGGCCTGGGCACTAGGAAGGCCGGGCATCCGCGACTCCCGGGAGTAGGGGCTAGCCCACTTGCGCCCTGGCCCCCAAACCCTCTGGTGCCATCTGCCTGTCTCGGCACTTCTGACTCCACAGAGCCTTTCCTACATCTGGGCTGCCTGCCGTGGCAAAGTGCAGGCGTGGGGTGAGGCCATGGCTTTGTCTTTCCAGGAAAAAATGAGCCCCTGGCCGAAGCAGCAGGCCCAGGCAGAGCCTTGAGCTTGAAGCCCAGTAGGTCTGTGGCCCTCAGGGCCAGAGCAATGCTTTCAAGGCAGGGAAGCGGCCTGCAAGCTGAGTGGGAGTGGGGGAGGGGAGGGAGACAGCTGAAGCCGAGTCCAGAAGGGCGGCGATGGAAGAGCTGCAGCTGGGTCAGAGCCTGGAGGGAGGGCGGGGCCTTCACTGAGGACCCCCCCGCCCCCCGAGGCCAGCCCTAGGCCCCGGCGGTCGCGCATGCGCCCTTGGCCTGTGCGGTGTGTGGGGGCTTGAACCCAAGCCCGCAGGGCTCCCGGAGCGGCCAGAGAAAGAAGGGCCCATGGAGAGGTAGGCGAGGTGGGCAGGGGGCGCCACCTTACTCTCCTCAGCTCCCTGAGGGAGAGAGAGAGAGACAGAGACAGAGAGAGAGATCCCTGACCTCTGAGTCTCTGCCTCCACCGCTGGCTGGTGCCAACTCACGCGCCATCCCACTTCCAGCCATCACCCCCACGCCTGCCCCGGGGCCAGCCCCACCACAGAGAGGCCGGTTGGTTCCTGCTCACCTCTGTGCCGTCCCTTCCCGACCTGACCCCAGTGCAGGGGATAAGCTTCAGACAAGTCTTTCCATGTCCCTCTGCATGACAATAGACTTCCTCCCCTCTCCCATTCCACAGGCCCACCCACCCGGGACATCCACCTTTGTCATTAGCTCAGGAGAGGATGCAAGATGAGAATCTCTGCTATTGTGTGGGGAGACTCAGTTTCCCGGGTTTCCCCCATGGACACATGTTCTTCAGCTGGGTCTGATTTTCTCCAGACAAGCTGTCTTGGGAAGGATTTGGCCAGCCCTAAGAACCTGAAGGGAAAGGGCGGAGGGGGGTTCTCTCTCTGCCCCCGACAGCCCCGAGCTGGGTCGGTCCCTCAGACCTGGCCAGGGGCAGCCCATCCCCCGGCGCCCTTCCCCGGGGCATCCAAGGGCAGGCTCGGCGCCAGCCCCACCCCGCTCGCCACTGCCCGACCATCGTCCTCCCTCGGGGGGCCTGGGCAGGACAGGGACCCGGCTGTGGGAGGCCTCCAGATCTCAGGCCTGGCACACCGTTTACCAGGCTGCTTCCTCCTCTGACGGGGGCCCAGCACACGCCCCAGGAGACTTGGCAGCCGCCCCCAGGGCTCTAGCCTCTGGAACTCGTCCCCTTGGAAGGGGCCTGGCCCAGGTGCCAGGTTCGGCTGGTCGGCCAGCCTCCTTTGGAGAAAGCAGGCAAGCCGAGCCAGGCTTGCAGTGGCCCTGGTGTGACACCTGCCACCTCAGGCAGAGGGCCTCCCGCGTGCCCTCCATGGCGGGTTTCTCCCCGGAGCCGTGGCCTGGGCACTAGGAAGGCCGGGCCTCCCCGACTCCCGGGAGGAGGGGCTAGCCCAGTTGCGCCCTGGCCCCCAAACCCTCTGGTGCCATCTGCCTGTCTCGGCACTTCTGACTCCACAGAGCCTTTCCTACATCTGGGCTGCCTGCCGTGGCAAAGTGCAGGCGTGGGGTGAGGCCATGGCTTTGTCTTTCCAGGAAAAAATGAGCCCCTCGCCGAAGCAGCAGGCCCAGGCAGAGCCTTGAGCTTGAAGCCCAGTAGGTCTGTGGCCCTCAGGGCCAGAGCAATGCTTTCAAGGCAGGGAAGCGGCCTGCAAGCTGAGTGGGAGTGGGGGAGGGGAGGGAGACAGCTGAAGCCGAGTCCAGAAGGGCGGCGATGGAAGAGCTGCAGCTGGGTCAGAGCCTGGAGGGAGGGCGGGGCCTTCACTGAGGACCCCCCCGCCCCCCGAGGCCAGCCCTAGGCCCCGGCGGTCGCGCATGCGCCCTTGGCCTGTGCGGTGTGTGGGGGCTTGAACCCAAGCCCGCAGGGCTCCTGGAGCGGCCAGAGAAAGAAGGGCCCATGGAGAGGTAGGCGAGGTGGGCAGGGGGCGCCACCTTACTCTCCTCAGCTCCCTGAGGGAGAGAGAGAGAGACAGAGACAGAGAGAGAGATCCCTGACCTCTGAGTCTCTGCCTCCACCGCTGGCTGGTGCCAACTCACGCGCCATCCCACTTCCAGCCATCACCCCCACGCCTGCCCCGGGGCCAGCCCCACCACAGAGAGGCCGGTTGGTTCCTGCTCACCTCTGTGCCGTCCCTTCCCGACCTGACCCCAGTGCAGGGGATAAGCTTCAGACAAGTCTTTCCATGTCCCTCTGCATGACAATAGACTTCCTCCCCTCTCCCATTCCACAGGCCCACCCACCCGGGACATCCACCTTTGTCATTAGCTCAGGAGAGGATGCAAGATGAGAATCTCTGCTATTGTGTGGGGAGACTCAGTTTCCCGGGTTTCCCCCATGGACACATGTTCTTCAGCTGGGTCTGATTTTCTCCAGACAAGCTGTCTTGGGAAGGATTTGGCCAGCCCTAAGAACCTGAAGGGAAAGGGCGGAGGGGGGGTTCTCTCTCTGCCCCCGACAGCCCCGAGCTGGGTCGGTCCCTCAGACCTGGCCAGGGGCAGCCCATCCCCCGGCGCCCTTCCCCGGGGCATCCAAGGGCAGGCTCGGCGCCAGCCCCACCCCGCTCGCCACTGCCCGACCATCGTCCTTCCTCGGGGGGCCTGGGCAGGACAGGGACCCGGCTGTGGGAGGCCTCCAGATCTCAGGCCTGGCACACCGTTTACCAGGCTGCTTCCTCCTCTGACGGGGGCCCAGCACACGCCCCAGGAGACTTGGCAGCCGCCCCCAGGGCTCTATCCTCTGGAACTCGTCCCCTTGGAAGGGGCCTGGCCCAGGTGCCAGGTTCGGCTGGTCGGCCAGCCTCCTTTGGAGAAAGCAGGCAAGCCGAGCCAGGCTTGCAGTGGCCCTGGCGTGACACCTGCCACCTCAGGCAGAGGGCCTCCCGCGTGCCCTCCATGGCGGGTTTCTCCCCGGAGCCGTGGCCTGGGCACTAGGAAGGCCGGGCCTCCCCGACTCCCGGGAGGAGGGGCTAGCCCAGTTGCGCCCTGGCCCCCAAACCCTCTGGTGCCATCTGCCTGTCTCGGCACTTCTGACTCCACAGAGCCTTTCCTACATCTGGGCTGCCTGCCGTGGCAAAGTGCAGGCGTGGGGTGAGGCCATGTCTTTGTCTTTCCAGGAAATAATGAGCCCCTGGCCGAAGCAGCAGGCCCAGGCAGAGCCTTGAGCTTGAAGCCCAGTAGGTCTGTGGCCCTCAGGGCCAGAGCAATGCTTTCAAGGCAGGGAAGCGGCCTGCAAGCTGAGTGGGAGTGGGGGAGGGGAGGGAGACAGCTGAAGCCGAGTCCAGAAGGGCGGCGATGGAAGAGCTGCAGCTGGGTCAGAGCCTGGAGGGAGGGCGGGGCCTTCACTGAGGACCCCCCCGCCCCCCGAGGCCAGCCCTAGGCCCCGGCGGTCGCGCATGCGCCCTTGGCCTGTGCGGTGTGTGGGGGCTTGAACCCAAGCCCGCAGGGCTCCCGGAGCGGCCAGAGAAAGAAGGGCCCATGGAGAGGTAGGCGAGGTGGGCAGGGGGCGCCACCTTACTCTCCTCAGCTCCCTGAGGGAGAGAGAGAGAGACAGAGACAGAGAGAGAGATCCCTGACCTCTGAGTCTCTGCCTCCACCGCTGGCTGGTGCCAACTCACGCGCCATCCCACTTCCAGCCATCACCCCCACGCCTGCCCCGGGGCCAGCCCCACCACAGAGAGGCCGGTTGGTTCCTGCTCACCTCTGTGCCGTCCCTTCCCGACCTGACCCCAGTGCAGGGGATAAGCTTCAGACAAGTCTTTCCATGTCCCTCTGCATGACAATAGACTTCCTCCCCTCTCCCATTCCACAGGCCCACCCACCCGGGACATCCACCTTTGTCATTAGCTCAGGAGAGGATGCAAGATTCTCTGCTATTGTGTGGGGAGACTCAGTTTCCCGGGTTTCCCCCATGGACACATGTTCTTCAGCTGGGTCTGATTTTCTCCAGACAAGCTGTCTTGGGAAGGATTTGGCCAGCCCTAAGAACCTGAAGGGAAAGGGCGGAGGGGGGTTCTCTCTCTGCCCCCGACAGCCCCGAGCTGGGTCGGTCCCTCAGACCTGGCCAGGGGCAGCCCATCCCCCGGCGCCCTTCCCCGGGGCATCCAAGGGCAGGCTCGGCGCCAGCCCCACCCCACTCGCCACTGCCCGACCATCGTCCTCCCTCGGGGGGCCTGGGCAGGACAGGGACCCGGCTGTGGGAGGCCTCCAGATCTCAGGCCTGGCACACCGTTTACCAGGCTGCTTCCTCCTCTGACGGGGGCCCAGCACACGCCCCAGGAGACTTGGCAGCCGCCCCCAGGGCTCTAGCCTCTGGAACTCGTCCCCTTGGAAGGGGCCTGGCCCAGGTGCCAGGTTCGGCTGGTCGGCCAGCCTCCTTTGGAGAAAGCAGGCAAGCCGAGCCAGGCTTGCAGTGGCCCTGGCGTGACACCTGCCACCTCAGGCAGAGGGCCTCCCGCGTGCCCTCCATGGCGGGTTTCTCCCCGGAGCCGTGGCCTGGGCACTAGGAAGGCCGGGCATCCGCGACTCCCGGGAGTAGGGGCTAGCCCACTTGCGCCCTGGCCCCCAAACCCTCTGGTGCCATCTGCCTGTCTCGGCACTTCTGACTCCACAGAGCCTTTCCTACATCTGGGCTGCCTGCCGTGGCAAAGTGCAGGCGTGGGGTGAGGCCATGGCTTTGTCTTTCCAGGAAAAAATGAGCCCCTGGCCGAAGCAGCAGGCCCAGGCAGAGCCTTGAGCTTGAAGCCCAGTAGGTCTGTGGCCCTCAGGGCCAGAGCAATGCTTTCAAGGCAGGGAAGCGGCCTGCAAGCTGAGTGGGAGTGGGGGAGGGGAGGGAGACAGCTGAAGCCGAGTCCAGAAGGGCGGCGATGGAAGAGCTGCAGCTGGGTCAGAGCCTGGAGGGAGGGCGGGGCCTTCACTGAGGACCCCCCCGCCCCCCGAGGCCAGCCCTAGGCCCCGGCGGTCGCGCATGCGCCCTTGGCCTGTGCGGTGTGTGGGGGCTTGAACCCAAGCCCGCAGGGCTCCCGGAGCGGCCAGAGAAAGAAGGGCCCATGGAGAGGTAGGCGAGGTGGGCAGGGGGCGCCACCTTACTCTCCTCAGCTCCCTGAGGGAGAGAGAGAGAGACAGAGACAGAGAGAGAGATCCCTGACCTCTGAGTCTCTGCCTCCACCGCTGGCTGGTGCCAACTCACGCGCCATCCCACTTCCAGCCATCACCCCCACGCCTGCCCCGGGGCCAGCCCCACCACAGAGAGGCCGGTTGGTTCCTGCTCACCTCTGTGCCGTCCCTTCCCGACCTGACCCCAGTGCAGGGGATAAGCTTCAGACAAGTCTTTCCATGTCCCTCTGCATGACAATAGACTTCCTCCCCTCTCCCATTCCACAGGCCCACCCACCCGGGACATCCACCTTTGTCATTAGCTCAGGAGAGGATGCAAGATGAGAATCTCTGCTATTGTGTGGGGAGACTCAGTTTCCCGGGTTTCCCCCATGGACACATGTTCTTCAGCTGGGTCTGATTTTCTCCAGACAAGCTGTCTTGGGAAGGATTTGGCCAGCCCTAAGAACCTGAAGGGAAAGGGCGGAGGGGGGTTCTCTCTCTGCCCCCGACAGCCCCGAGCTGGGTCGGTCCCTCAGACCTGGCCAGGGGCAGCCCATCCCCCGGCGCCCTTCCCCGGGGCATCCAAGGGCAGGCTCGGCGCCAGCCCCACCCCGCTCGCCACTGCCCGACCATCGTCCTCCCTCGGGGGGCCTGGGCAGGACAGGGACCCGGCTGTGGGAGGCCTCCAGATCTCAGGCCTGGCACACCGTTTACCAGGCTGCTTCCTCCTCTGACGGGGGCCCAGCACACGCCCCAGGAGACTTGGCAGCCGCCCCCAGGGCTCTAGCCTCTGGAACTCGTCCCCTTGGAAGGGGCCTGGCCCAGGTGCCAGGTTCGGCTGGTCGGCCAGCCTCCTTTGGAGAAAGCAGGCAAGCCGAGCCAGGCTTGCAGTGGCCCTGGTGTGACACCTGCCACCTCAGGCAGAGGGCCTCCCGCGTGCCCTCCATGGCGGGTTTCTCCCCGGAGCCGTGGCCTGGGCACTAGGAAGGCCGGGCCTCCCCGACTCCCGGGAGGAGGGGCTAGCCCAGTTGCGCCCTGGCCCCCAAACCCTCTGGTGCCATCTGCCTGTCTCGGCACTTCTGACTCCACAGAGCCTTTCCTACATCTGGGCTGCCTGCCGTGGCAAAGTGCAGGCGTGGGGTGAGGCCATGGCTTTGTCTTTCCAGGAAAAAATGAGCCCCTGGCCGAAGCAGCAGGCCCAGGCAGAGCCTTGAGCTTGAAGCCCAGTAGGTCTGTGGCCCTCAGGGCCAGAGCAATGCTTTCAAGGCAGGGAAGCGGCCTGCAAGCTGAGTGGGAGTGGGGGAGGGGAGGGAGACAGCTGAAGCCGAGTCCAGAAGGGCGGCGATGGAAGAGCTGCAGCTGGGTCAGAGCCTGGAGGGAGGGCGGGGCCTTCACTGAGGACCCCCCCGCCCCCCGAGGCCAGCCCTAGGCCCCGGCGGTCGCGCATGCGCCCTTGGCCTGTGCGGTGTGTGGGGGCTTGAACCCAAGCCCGCAGGGCTCCCGGAGCGGCCAGAGAAAGAAGGGCCCATGGAGAGGTAGGCGAGGTGGGCAGGGGGCGCCACCTTACTCTCCTCAGCTCCCTGAGGGAGAGAGAGAGAGACAGAGACAGAGAGAGAGATCCCTGACCTCTGAGTCTCTGCCTCCACCGCTGGCTGGTGCCAACTCACGCGCCATCCCACTTCCAGCCATCACCCCCACGCCTGCCCCGGGGCCAGCCCCACCACAGAGAGGCCGGTTGGTTCCTGCTCACCTCTGTGCCGTCCCTTCCCGACCTGACCCCAGTGCAGGGGATAAGCTTCAGACAAGTCTTTCCATGTCCCTCTGCATGACAATAGACTTCCTCCCCTCTCCCATTCCACAGGCCCACCCACCCGGGACATCCACCTTTGTCATTAGCTCAGGAGAGGATGCAAGATGAGAATCTCTGCTATTGTGTGGGGAGACTCAGTTTCCCGGGTTTCCCCCATGGACACATGTTCTTCAGCTGGGTCTGATTTTCTCCAGACAAGCTGTCTTGGGAAGGATTTGGCCAGCCCTAAGAACCTGAAGGGAAAGGGCGGAGGGGGGTTCTCTCTCTGCCCCCGACAGCCCCGAGCTGGGTCGGTCCCTCAGACCTGGCCAGGGGCAGCCCATCCCCCGGCGCCCTTCCCCGGGGCATCCAAGGGCAGGCTCGGCGCCAGCCCCACCCCGCTCGCCACTGCCCGACCATCGTCCTCCCTCGGGGGGCCTGGGCAGGACAGGGACCCGGCTGTGGGAGGCCTCCAGATCTCAGGCCTGGCACACCGTTTACCAGGCTGCTTCCTCCTCTGACGGGGGCCCAGCACACGCCCCAGGAGACTTGGCAGCCGCCCCCAGGGCTCTAGCCTCTGGAACTCGTCCCCTTGGAAGGGGCCTGGCCCAGGTGCCAGGTTCGGCTGGTCGGCCAGCCTCCTTTGGAGAAAGCAGGCAAGCCGAGCCAGGCTTGCAGTGGCCCTGGTGTGACACCTGCCACCTCAGGCAGAGGGCCTCCCGCGTGCCCTCCATGGCGGGTTTCTCCCCGGAGCCGTGGCCTGGGCACTAGGAAGGCCGGGCCTCCCCGACTCCCGGGAGGAGGGGCTAGCCCAGTTGCGCCCTGGCCCCCAAACCCTCTGGTGCCATCTGCCTGTCTCGGCACTTCTGACTCCACAGAGCCTTTCCTACATCTGGGCTGCCTGCCGTGGCAAAGTGCAGGCGTGGGGTGAGGCCATGGCTTTGTCTTTCCAGGAAAAAATGAGCCCCTCGCCGAAGCAGCAGGCCCAGGCAGAGCCTTGAGCTTGAAGCCCAGTAGGTCTGTGGCCCTCAGGGCCAGAGCAATGCTTTCAAGGCAGGGAAGCGGCCTGCAAGCTGAGTGGGAGTGGGGGAGGGGAGGGAGACAGCTGAAGCCGAGTCCAGAAGGGCGGCGATGGAAGAGCTGCAGCTGGGTCAGAGCCTGGAGGGAGGGCGGGGCCTTCACTGAGGACCCCCCCGCCCCCCGAGGCCAGCCCTAGGCCCCGGCGGTCGCGCATGCGCCCTTGGCCTGTGCGGTGTGTGGGGGCTTGAACCCAAGCCCGCAGGGCTCCCGGAGCGGCCAGAGAAAGAAGGGCCCATGGAGAGGTAGGCGAGGTGGGCAGGGGGCGCCACCTTACTCTCCTCAGCTCCCTGAGGGAGAGAGACAGAGACAGAGACAGAGAGAGAGATCCCTGACCTCTGAGTCTCTGCCTCCACCGCTGGCTGGTGCCAACTCACGCGCCATCCCACTTCCAGCCATCACCCCCACGCCTGCCCCGGGGCCAGCCCCACCACAGAGAGGCCGGTTGGTTCCTGCTCACCTCTGTGCCGTCCCTTCCCGACCTGACCCCAGTGCAGGGGATAAGCTTCAGACAAGTCTTTCCATGTCCCTCTGCATGACAATAGACTTCCTCCCCTCTCCCATTCCACAGGCCCACCCACCCGGGACATCCACATTTGTCATTAGCTCAGGAGAGGATGCAAGATGAGAATCTCTGCTATTGTGTGGGGAGACTCAGTTTCCCGGGTTTCCCCCATGGACACATGTTCTTCAGCTGGGTCTGATTTTCTCCAGACAAGCTGTCTTGGGAAGGATTTGGCCAGCCCTAAGAACCTGAAGGGAAAGTGCGGAGGGGGGTTCTCTCTCTGCCCCCGACAGCCCCGAGCTGGGTCGGTCCCTCAGACCTGGCCAGGGGCAGCCCATCCCCCGGCGCCCTACCCCGGGGCATCCAAGGGCAGGCTCGGCGCCAGCCCCACCCCGCTCGCCACTGCCCGACCATCGTCCTCCCTCGGGGGGCCTGGGCAGGACAGGGACCCGGCTGTGGGAGGCCTCCAGATCTCAGGCCTGGCACACCGTTTACCAGGCTGCTTCCTCCTCTGACGGGGGCCCAGCACACGCCCCAGGAGACTTGGCAGCCGCCCCCAGGGCTCTAGCCTCTGGAACTCGTCCCCTTGGAAGGGGCCTGGCCCAGGTGCCAGGTTCGGCTGGTCGGCCAGCCTCCTTTGGAGAAAGCAGGCAAGCCGAGCCAGGCTTGCAGTGGCCCTGGCGTGACACCTGCCACCTCAGGCAGAGGGCCTCCCGCGTGCCCTCCATGGCGGGTTTCTCCCCGGAGCTGTGGCCTGGGCACTAGGAAGGCCGGGTCTCCCCGACTCCCGGGAGGAGGGGCTAGTCCATTTGCGCCCTGGCCCCCAAACCCTCTGGTGCCATCTGCCTGTCTCGGCACTTCTGACTCCACAGAGCCTTTCCTACATCTGGGCTGCCTGCCGTGGCAAAGTGCAGGCGTGGGGTGAGGCCATGGCTTTGTCTTTCCAGGAAAAAATGAGCCCCTGGCCGAAGCAGCAGGCCCAGGCAGAGCCTTGAGCTTGAAGCCCAGTAGGTCTGTGGCCCTCAGGGCCAGAGCAATGCTTTCAAGGCAGGGAAGCGGCCTGCAAGCTGAGTGGGAGTGGGGGAGGGGAGGGAGACAGCTGAAGCCGAGTCCAGAAGGGCGGCGATGGAAGAGCTGCAGCTGGGTCAGAGCCTGGAGGGAGGGCGGGGCCTTCACTGAGGACCCCCCCGCCCCCCGAGGCCAGCCCTAGGCCCCAAGGTCGCGCATGCGCCCTTGGCCTGTGCGGTGTGTGGGGGCTTGAACCCAAGCCCGCAGGGCTCCCGGAGCGGCCAGAGAAAGAAGGGCCCATGGAGAGGTAGGCGAGGTGGGCAGGGGGCGCCACCTTACTCTCCTCAGCTCCCTGAGGGAGAGAGAGAGAGACAGAGACAGAGAGAGAGATCCCTGACCTCTGAGTCTCTGCCTCCACCGCTGGCTGGTGCCAACTCACGCGCCATCCCACTTCCAGCCATCACCCCCACGCCTGCCCCGGGGCCAGCCCCACCACAGAGAGGCCGGTTGGTTCCTGCTCACCTCTGTGCCGTCCCTTCCCGACCTGACCCCAGTGTAGGGGATAAGCTTCAGACAAGTCTTTCCATGTCCCTCTGCATGACAATAGACTTCCTCCCCTCTCCCATTCCACAGGCCCACCCACCCGGCACATCCACCTTTGTCATTAGCTCAGGAGAGGATGCAAGATGAGAATCTCTGCTATTGTGTGGGGAGACTCAGTTTCCCGGGTTTCCCCCATGGACACATGTTCTTCAGCTGGGTCTGATTTTCTCCAGACAAGCTGTCTTGGGAAGGATTTGGCCAGCCCTAAGAACCTGAAGGGAAAGGGCGGAGGGGGCTTCTCTCTCTGCCCCCGACAGCCCCGAGCTGGGTCGGTCCCTCAGACCTGGCCAGGGGCAGCCCATCCCCCGGCGCCCTTCCCCGGGGCATCCAAGGGCAGGCTCGGCGCCAGCCCCACCCCGCTCGCCACTGCCCGACCATCGTCCTCCCTCGGGGGGCCTGGGCAGGACAGGGACCCGGCTGTGGGAGGCCTCCAGATCTCAGGCCTGGCACACCGTTTACCAGGCTGCTTCCTCCTCTGACGGGGGCCCAGCACACGCCCCAGGAGACTTGGCAGCCGCCCCCAGGGCTCTAGCCTCTGGAACTCGTCCCCTTGGAAGGGGCCTGGCCCAGGTGCCAGGTTCGGCTGGTCGGCCAGCCTCCTTTGGAGAAAGCAGGCAAGCCGAGCCAGGCTTGCAGTGGCCCTGGCGTGACACCTGCCACCTCAGGCAGAGGGCCTCCCGCGTGCCCTCCATGGCGGGTTTCTCCCCGGAGCCGTGGCCTGGGCACTAGGAAGGCCGGGCCTCCCCGACTCCCGGGAGGAGGGGCTAGCCCAGTTGCGCCCTGGCCCCCAAACCCTCTGGTGCCATCTGCCTGTCTCGGCACTTCTGACTCCACAGAGCCTTTCCTACATCTGGGCTGCCTGCCGTGGCAAAGTGCAGGCGTGGGGTGAGGCCATGGCTTTGTCTTTCCAGGAAATAATGAGCCCCTGGCCGAAGCAGCAGGCCCAGGCAGAGCCTTGAGCTTGAAGCCCAGTAGGTCTGTGGCCCTCAGGGCCAGAGCAATGCTTTCAAGGCAGGGAAGCGGCCTGCAAGCTGAGTGGGAGTGGGGGAGGGGAGGGAGACAGCTGAAGCCGAGTCCAGAAGGGCGGCGATGGAAGAGCTGCAGCTGGGTCAGAGCCTGGAGGGATGGCGGGGCCTTCACTGAGGACCCCCCCGCCCCCCGAGGCCAGCCCTAGGTCCCGGCGGTCGCGCATGCGCCCTTGGCCTGTGCGGTGTGTGGGGGGTTGAACCCAAGCCCGCAGGGCTCCCGGAGCGGCCAGAGAAAGAAGGGCCCATGGAGAGGTAGGCCAGGTGGGCAGGGGGCGCCACCTTACTCTCCTCAGCTCCCTGAGGGAGAGAGAGAGAGACAGAGACAGAGAGAGAGATCCCTGACCTCTGAGTCTCTGCCTCCACCGCTGGCTGGTGCCAACTCACGCGCCATCCCACTTCCAGCCATCACCCCCACGCCTGCCCCGGGGCCAGCCCCACCACAGAGAGGCAGGTTGGTTCCTGCTCACCTCTGTGCCGTCCCTTCCCGACCTGACCCCAGTGCAGGGGATAAGCTTCAGACAAGTCTTTCCATGTCCCTCTGCATGACAATAGACTTCCTCCCCTCTCCCATTCCACAGGCCCACCCACCCGGCACATCCACCTTTGTCATTAGCTCAGGAGAGGATGCAAGATGAGAATCTCTGCTATTGTGTGGGGAGACTCAGTTTCCCGGGTTTCCCCCATGGACACATGTTCTTCAGCTGGGTCTGATTTTCTCCAGACAAGCTGTCTTGGGAAGGATTTGGCCAGCCCTAAGAACCTGAAGGGAAAGTGCGGAGGGGGGTTCTCTCTCTGCCCCCGACAGCCCCGAGCTGGGTCGGTCCCTCAGACCTGGCCAGGGGCAGCCCATCCCCCGGCGCCCTACCCCGGGGCATCCAAGGGCAGGCTCGGCGCCAGCCCCACCCCGCTCGCCACTGCCCGACCATCGTCCTCCCTCGGGGGGCCTGGGCAGGACAGGGACCCGGCTGTGGGAGGCCTCCAGATCTCAGGCCTGGCACACCGTTTACCAGGCTGCTTCCTCCTCTGACGGGGGCCCAGCACACGCCCCAGGAGACTTGGCAGCCGCCCCCAGGGCTCTAGCCTCTGGAACTCGTCCCCTTGGAAGGGGCCTGGCCCAGGTGCCAGGTTCGGCTGGTCGGCCAGCCTCCTTTGGAGAAAGCAGGCAAGCCGAGCCAGGCTTGCAGTGGCCCTGGCGTGACACCTGCCACCTCAGGCAGAGGGCCTCCCGCGTGCCCTCCATGGCGGGTTTCTCCCCGGAGCTGTGGCCTGGGCACTAGGAAGGCCGGGTCTCCCCGACTCCCGGGAGGAGGGGCTAGTCCATTTGCGCCCTGGCCCCCAAACCCTCTGGTGCCATCTGCCTGTCTCGGCACTTCTGACTCCACAGAGCCTTTCCTACATCTGGGCTGCCTGCCGTGGCAAAGTGCAGGCGTGGGGTGAGGCCATGGCTTTGTCTTTCCAGGAAAAAATGAGCCCCTGGCCGAAGCAGCAGGCCCAGGCAGAGCCTTGAGCTTGAAGCCCAGTAGGTCTGTGGCCCTCAGGGCCAGAGCAATGCTTTCAAGGCAGGGAAGCGGCCTGCAAGCTGAGTGGGAGTGGGGGAGGGGAGGGAGACAGCTGAAGCCGAGTCCAGAAGGGCGGCGATGGAAGAGCTGCAGCTGGGTCAGAGCCTGGAGGGAGGGCGGGGCCTTCACTGAGGACCCCCCCGCCCCCCGAGGCCAGCCCTAGGCCCCAAGGTCGCGCATGCGCCCTTGGCCTGTGCGGTGTGTGGGGGCTTGAACCCAAGCCCGCAGGGCTCCCGGAGCGGCCAGAGAAAGAAGGGCCCATGGAGAGGTAGGCGAGGTGGGCAGGGGGCGCCACCTTACTCTCCTCAGCTCCCTGAGGGAGAGAGAGAGAGACAGAGACAGAGAGAGAGATCCCTGACCTCTGAGTCTCTGCCTCCACCGCTGGCTGGTGCCAACTCACGCGCCATCCCACTTCCAGCCATCACCCCCACGCCTGCCCCGGGGCCAGCCCCACCACAGAGAGGCCGGTTGGTTCCTGCTCACCTCTGTGCCGTCCCTTCCCGACCTGACCCCAGTGCAGGGGATAAGCTTCAGACAAGTCTTTCCATGTCCCTCTGCATGACAATAGACTTCCTCCCCTCTCCCATTCCACAGGCCCACCCACCCGGGACATCCACCTTTGTCATTAGCTCAGGAGAGGATGCAAGATGAGAATCTCTGCTATTGTGTGGGGAGACTCAGTTTCCCGGGTTTCCCCCATGGACACATGTTCTTCAGCTGGGTCTGATTTTCTCCAGACAAGCTGTCTTGGGAAGGATTTGGCCAGCCCTAAGAACCTGAAGGGAAAGGGCGGAGGGGGCTTCTCTCTCTGCCCCCGACAGCCCCGAGCTGGGTCGGTCCCTCAGACCTGGCCAGGGGCAGCCCATCCCCCGGCGCCCTTCCCCGGGGCATCCAAGGGCAGGCTCGGCGCCAGCCCCACCCCGCTCGCCACTGCCCGACCATCGTCCTCCCTCGGGGGGCCTGGGCAGGACAGGGACCCGGCTGTGGGAGGCCTCCAGATCTCAGGCCTGGCACACCGTTTACCAGGCTGCTTCCTCCTCTGACGGGGGCCCAGCACACGCCCCAGGAGACTTGGCAGCCGCCCCCAGGGCTCTAGCCTCTGGAACTCGTCCCCTTGGAAGGGGCCTGGCCCAGGTGCCAGGTTCGGCTGGTCGGCCAGCCTCCTTTGGAGAAAGCAGGCAAGCCGAGCCAGGCTTGCAGTGGCCCTGGCGTGACACCTGCCACCTCAGGCAGAGGGCCTCCCGCGTGCCCTCCATGGCGGGTTTCTCCCCGGAGCCGTGGCCTGGGCACTAGGAAGGCCGGGCCTCCCCGACTCCCGGGAGGAGGGGCTAGCCCAGTTGCGCCCTGGCCCCCAAACCCTCTGGTGCCATCTGCCTGTCTCGGCACTTCTGACTCCACAGAGCCTTTCCTACATCTGGGCTGCCTGCCGTGGCAAAGTGCAGGCGTGGGGTGAGGCCATGGCTTTGTCTTTCCAGGAAATAATGAGCCCCTGGCCGAAGCAGCAGGCCCAGGCAGAGCCTTGAGCTTGAAGCCCAGTAGGTCTGTGGCCCTCAGGGCCAGAGCAATGCTTTCAAGGCAGGGAAGCGGCCTGCAAGCTGAGTGGGAGTGGGGGAGGGGAGGGAGACAGCTGAAGCCGAGTCCAGAAGGGCGGCGATGGAAGAGCTGCAGCTGGGTCAGAGCCTGGAGGGATGGCGGGGCCTTCACTGAGGACCCCCCCGCCCCCCGAGGCCAGCCCTAGGTCCCGGCGGTCGCGCATGCGCCCTTGGCCTGTGCGGTGTGTGGGGGGTTGAACCCAAGCCCGCAGGGCTCCCGGAGCGGCCAGAGAAAGAAGGGCCCATGGAGAGGTAGGCCAGGTGGGCAGGGGGCGCCACCTTACTCTCCTCAGCTCCCTGAGGGAGAGAGAGAGAGACAGAGACAGAGAGAGAGATCCCTGACCTCTGAGTCTCTGCCTCCACCGCTGGCTGGTGCCAACTCACGCGCCATCCCACTTCCAGCCATCACCCCCACGCCTGCCCCGGGGCCAGCCCCACCACAGAGAGGCAGGTTGGTTCCTGCTCACCTCTGTGCCGTCCCTTCCCGACCTGACCCCAGTGCAGGGGATAAGCTTCAGACAAGTCTTTCCATGTCCCTCTGCATGACAATAGACTTCCTCCCCTCTCCCATTCCACAGGCCCACCCACCCGGCACATCCACCTTTGTCATTAGCTCAGGAGAGGATGCAAGATGAGAATCTCTGCTATTGTGTGGGGAGACTCAGTTTCCCGGGTTTCCCCCATGGACACATGTTCTTCAGCTGGGTCTGATTTTCTCCAGACAAGCTGTCTTGGGAAGGATTTGGCCAGCCCTAAGAACCTGAAGGGAAAGGGCGGAGGGGGGTTCTCTCTCTGCCCCCGACAGCCCCGAGCTGGGTCGGTCCCTCAGACCTGGCCAGGGGCAGCCCATCCCCCGGCGCCCTTCCCCGGGGCATCCAAGGGCAGGCTCGGCGCCAGCCCCACCCCGCTCGCCACTGCCCGACCATCGTCCTCCCTCGGGGGGCCTGGGCAGGACAGGGACCCGGCTGTGGGAGGCCTCCAGATCTCAGGCCTGGCACACCGTTTACCAGGCTGCTTCCTCCTCTGACGGGGGCCCAGCACACGCCCCAGGAGACTTGGCAGCCGCCCCCAGGGCTCTAGCCTCTGGAACTCGTCCCCTTGGAAGGGGCCTGGCCCAGGTGCCAGGTTCGGCTGGTCGGCCAGCCTCCTTTGGAGAAAGCAGGCAAGCCGAGCCAGGCTTGCAGTGGCCCTGGCGTGACACCTGCCACCTCAGGCAGAGGGCCTCCCGCGTGCCCTCCATGGCGGGTTTCTCCCCGGAGCCGTGGCCTGGGCACTAGGAAGGCCGGGCCTCCCCGACTCCCGGGAGGAGGGGCTAGCCCACTTGCGCCCTGGCCCCCAAACCCTCTGGTGCCCTCTGCCTGTCTCGGCACTTCTGACTCCACAGAGCCTTTCCTACATCTGGGCTGCCTGCCGTGGCAAAGTGCAGGCGTGGGGTGAGGCCATGGCTTTGTCTTTCCAGGAAATAATGAGCCCCTGGCCGAAGCAGCAGGCCCAGGCAGAGCCTTGAGCTTGAAGCCCAGTAGGTCTGTGGCCCTCAGGGCCAGAGCAATGCTTTCAAGGCAGGGAAGCGGCCTGCAAGCTGAGTGGGAGTGGGGGAGGGGAGGGAGACAGCTGAAGCCGAGTCCAGAAGGGCAGCGATGGAAGAGCTGCAGCTGGGTCAGAGCCTGGAGGGAGGGCGGGGCCTTCACTGAGGACCCCCCCGCCCCCCGAGGCCAGCCCTAGGTCCCGGCGGTCGCGCATGCGCCCTTGGCCTGTGCGGTGTGTGGGGGCTTGAACCCAAGCCCGCAGGGCTCCCGGAGCGGCCAGAGAAAGAAGGGCCCATGGAGAGGTAGGCCAGGTGGGCAGGGGGCGCCACCTTACTCTCCTCAGTTCCCTGAGGGAGAGAGAGAGAGACAGAGACAGAGAGAGAGATCCCTGACCTCTGAGTCTCTGCCTCCACCGCTGGCTGGTGCCAACTCACGCGCCATCCCACTTCCAGCCATCACCCCCACGCCTGCCCCGGGGCCAGCCCCACCACAGAGAGGCCGGTTGGTTCCTGCTCACCTCTGTGCCGTCCCTTCCCGACCTGACGCCAGTGCAGGGGATAAGCTTCAGACAAGTCTTTCCATGTCCCTCTGCATGACAATAGACTTCCTCCCCTCTCCCATTCCACAGGCCCACCCACCCGGGACATCCACCTTTGTCATTAGCTCAGGAGAGGATGCAAGATGAGAATCTCTGCTATTGTGTGGGGAGACTCAGTTTGCCGGGTTTCCCCCATGGACACATGTTCTTCAGCTGGGTCTGATTTTCTCCAGACAAGCTGTCTTGGGAAGGATTTGGCCAGCCCTAAGAACCTGAAGGGAAAGGGCGGAGGGGGCTTCTCTCTCTGCCCCCGACAGCCCCGAGCTGGGTCGGTCCCTCAGACCTGGCCAGGGGCAGCCCATCCCCCGGCGCCCTTCCCCGGGGCATCCAAGGGCAGGCTCGGCGCCAGCCCCACCCCGCTCGCCACTGCCCGACCATCGTCCTCCCTCGGGGGGCCTGGGCAGGACAGGGACCCGGCTGTGGGAGGCCTCCAGATCTCAGGCCTGGCACACCGTTTACCAGGCTGCTTCCTCCTCTGACGGGGGCCCAGCACACGCCCCAGGAGACTTGGCAGCCGCCCCCAGGGCTCTAGCCTCTGGAACTCGTCCCCTTGGAAGGGGCCTGGCCCAGGTGCCAGGTTCGGCTGGTCGGCCAGCCTCCTTTGGAGAAAGCAGGCAAGCCGAGCCAGGCTTGCAGTGGCCCTGGCGTGACACCTGCCACCTCAGGCAGAGGGCCTCCCGCGTGCCCTCCATGGCGGGTTTCTCCCCGGAGCCGTGGCCTGGGCACTAGGAAGGCCGGGCCTCCCCGACTCCCGGGAGGAGGGGCTAGCCCAGTTGCGCCCTGGCCCCCAAACCCTCTGGTGCCATCTTCCTGTCTCGGCACTTCTGACTCCACACAGCCTTTCCTACATCTGGGCTGCCTGCCGTGGCAAAGTGCAGGCGTGGGGTGAGGCCATGGCTTTGTCTTTCCAGGAAATAATGAGCCCATGGCCGAAGCAGCAGGCCCAGGCAGAGCCTTGAGCTTGAAGCCCAGTAGGTCTGTGGCCCTCAGGGCCAGAGCAATGCTTTCAAGGCAGGGAAGCGGCCTGCAAGCTGAGTGGGAGTGGGGGAGGGGAGGGAGACAGCTGAAGCCGAGTCCAGAAGGGCGGCGATGGAAGAGCTGCAGCTGGGTCAGAGCCTGGAGGGAGGGCGGGGCCTTCACTGAGGACCCCCCCCACGGAGGCCAGCCCTAGGCCCTGGCGGTCGCGCATGCGCCCTTGGCCTGTGCGGTGTGTGGGGGGTTGAACCCAAGCCCGCAGGGCTCCCGGAGCGGCCAGAGAAAGAAGGGCCCATGGAGAGGTAGGCGAGGTGGGCAGGGGGCGCCACCTTACTCTCCTCAGCTCCCTGAGGGAGAGAGAGAGAGACAGAGACAGAGAGAGAGATCCCTGACCTCTGAGTCTCTGCCTCCACCGCTGGCTGGTGCCAACTCACGCGCCATCCCACTTCCAGCCATCACCCCCACGCCTGCCCCGGGGCCAGCCCCACCACAGAGAGGCCGGTTGGTTCCTGCTCACCTCTGTGCCGTCCCTTCCCGACCTGACCCCAGTGCAGGGGATAAGCTTCAGACAAGTCTTTCCATGTCCCTCTGCATGACAATAGACTTCCTCCCCTCTCCCATTCCACAGGCCCACCCACCCGGGACATCCACCTTTGTCATTAGCTCAGGAGAGGATGCAAGATGAGAATCTCTGCTATTGTGTGGGGAGACTCAGTTTCCCGGGTTTCCCCCATGGACACATGTTCTTCAGCTGGGTCTGATTTTCTCCAGACAAGCTGTCTTGGGAAGGATTTGGCCAGCCCTAAGAACCTGAAGGGAAAGGGCGGAGGGGGCTTCTCTCTCTGCCCCCGACAGCCCCGAGCTGGGTCGGTCCCTCAGACCTGGCCAGGGGCAGCCCATCCCCCGGCGCCCTTCCCCGGGGCATCCAAGGGCAGGCTCGGCGCCAGCCCCACCCCGCTCGCCACTGCCCGACCATCGTCCTCCCTCGGGGGGCCTGGGCAGGACAGGGACCCGGCTGTGGGAGGCCTCCAGATCTCAGGCCTGGCACACCGTTTACCAGGCTGCTTCCTCCTCTGACGGGGGCCCAGCACACGCCCCAGGAGACTTGGCAGCCGCCCCCAGGGCTCTAGCCTCTGGAACTCGTCCCCTTGGAAGGGGCCTGGCCCAGGTGCCAGGTTCGGCTGGTCGGCCAGCCTCCTTTGGAGAAAGAAGGCAAGCCGAGCCAGGCTTGCAGTGGCCCTGGCGTGACACCTGCCACCTCAGGCAGAGGGCCTCCCGCGTGCCCTCCATGGCGGGTTTCTCCCCGGAGCCGTGGCCTGGGCACTAGGAAGGCCGGGCCTCCCCGACTCCCGGGAGGAGGGGCTAGCCCAGTTGCGCCCTGGCCCCCAAACCCTCTGGTGCCATCTGCCTGTCTCGGCACTTCTGACTCCACAGAGCCTTTCCTACATCTGGGCTGCCTGCCGTGGCAAAGTGCAGGCGTGGGGTGAGGCCATGGCTTTGTCTTTCCCGGAAAAAATGAGCCCCTGGCCGAAGCAGCAGGCCCAGGCAGAGCCTTGAGCTTGAAGCCCAGTAGGTCTGTGGCCCTCAGGGCCAGAGCAATGCTTTCAAGGCAGGGAAGCGGCCTGCAAGCTGAGTGGGAGTGGGGGAGGGGAGGGAGACAGCTGAAGCCGAGTCCAGAAGGGCGGCGATGGAAGAGCTGCAGCTGGGTCAGAGCCTGGAGGGAGGGCGGGGCCTTCACTGAGGACCCCCCCGCCCCCCGAGGCCAGCCCTAGGTCCCGGCGGTCGCGCATGCGCCCTTGGCCTGTGCGGTGTGTGGGGGCTTGAACCCAAGCCCGCAGGGCTCCCGGAGCGGCCAGAGAAAGAAGGGCCCATGGAGAGGTAGGCCAGGTGGGCAGGGGGCGCCACCTTACTCTCCTCAGTTCCCTGAGGGAGAGAGAGAGAGACAGAGACAGAGAGAGAGATCCCTGACCTCTGAGTCTCTGCCTCCACCGCTGGCTGGTGCCAACTCACGCGCCATCCCACTTCCAGCCATCACCCCCACGCCTGCCCCGGGGCCAGCCCCACCACAGAGAGGCCGGTTGGTTCCTGCTCACCTCTGTGCCGTCCCTTCCCGACCTGACGCCAGTGCAGGGGATAAGCTTCAGACAAGTCTTTCCATGTCCCTCTGCATGACAATAGACTTCCTCCCCTCTCCCATTCCACAGGCCCACCCACCCGGGACATCCACCTTTGTCATTAGCTCAGGAGAGGATGCAAGATGAGAATCTCTGCTATTGTGTGGGGAGACTCAGTTTGCCGGGTTTCCCCCATGGACACATGTTCTTCAGCTGGGTCTGATTTTCTCCAGACAAGCTGTCTTGGGAAGGATTTGGCCAGCCCTAAGAACCTGAAGGGAAAGGGCGGAGGGGGCTTCTCTCTCTGCCCCCGACAGCCCCGAGCTGGGTCGGTCCCTCAGACCTGGCCAGGGGCAGCCCATCCCCCGGCGCCCTTCCCCGGGGCATCCAAGGGCAGGCTCGGCGCCAGCCCCACCCCGCTCGCCACTGCCCGACCATCGTCCTCCCTCGGGGGGCCTGGGCAGGACAGGGACCCGGCTGTGGGAGGCCTCCAGATCTCAGGCCTGGCACACCGTTTACCAGGCTGCTTCCTCCTCTGACGGGGGCCCAGCACACGCCCCAGGAGACTTGGCAGCCGCCCCCAGGGCTCTAGCCTCTGGAACTCGTCCCCTTGGAAGGGGCCTGGCCCAGGTGCCAGGTTCGGCTGGTCGGCCAGCCTCCTTTGGAGAAAGCAGGCAAGCCGAGCCAGGCTTGCAGTGGCCCTGGCGTGACACCTGCCACCTCAGGCAGAGGGCCTCCCGCGTGCCCTCCATGGCGGGTTTCTCCCCGGAGCCGTGGCCTGGGCACTAGGAAGGCCGGGCCTCCCCGACTCCCGGGAGGAGGGGCTAGCCCAGTTGCGCCCTGGCCCCCAAACCCTCTGGTGCCATCTTCCTGTCTCGGCACTTCTGACTCCACACAGCCTTTCCTACATCTGGGCTGCCTGCCGTGGCAAAGTGCAGGCGTGGGGTGAGGCCATGGCTTTGTCTTTCCAGGAAATAATGAGCCCATGGCCGAAGCAGCAGGCCCAGGCAGAGCCTTGAGCTTGAAGCCCAGTAGGTCTGTGGCCCTCAGGGCCAGAGCAATGCTTTCAAGGCAGGGAAGCGGCCTGCAAGCTGAGTGGGAGTGGGGGAGGGGAGGGAGACAGCTGAAGCCGAGTCCAGAAGGGCGGCGATGGAAGAGCTGCAGCTGGGTCAGAGCCTGGAGGGAGGGCGGGGCCTTCACTGAGGACCCCCCCCACGGAGGCCAGCCCTAGGCCCTGGCGGTCGCGCATGCGCCCTTGGCCTGTGCGGTGTGTGGGGGGTTGAACCCAAGCCCGCAGGGCTCCCGGAGCGGCCAGAGAAAGAAGGGCCCATGGAGAGGTAGGCGAGGTGGGCAGGGGGCGCCACCTTACTCTCCTCAGCTCCCTGAGGGAGAGAGAGAGAGACAGAGACAGAGAGAGAGATCCCTGACCTCTGAGTCTCTGCCTCCACCGCTGGCTGGTGCCAACTCACGCGCCATCCCACTTCCAGCCATCACCCCCACGCCTGCCCCGGGGCCAGCCCCACCACAGAGAGGCCGGTTGGTTCCTGCTCACCTCTGTGCCGTCCCTTCCCGACCTGACCCCAGTGCAGGGGATAAGCTTCAGACAAGTCTTTCCATGTCCCTCTGCATGACAATAGACTTCCTCCCCTCTCCCATTCCACAGGCCCACCCACCCGGGACATCCACCTTTGTCATTAGCTCAGGAGAGGATGCAAGATGAGAATCTCTGCTATTGTGTGGGGAGACTCAGTTTCCCGGGTTTCCCCCATGGACACATGTTCTTCAGCTGGGTCTGATTTTCTCCAGACAAGCTGTCTTGGGAAGGATTTGGCCAGCCCTAAGAACCTGAAGGGAAAGGGCGGAGGGGGCTTCTCTCTCTGCCCCCGACAGCCCCGAGCTGGGTCGGTCCCTCAGACCTGGCCAGGGGCAGCCCATCCCCCGGCGCCCTTCCCCGGGGCATCCAAGGGCAGGCTCGGCGCCAGCCCCACCCCGCTCGCCACTGCCCGACCATCGTCCTCCCTCGGGGGGCCTGGGCAGGACAGGGACCCGGCTGTGGGAGGCCTCCAGATCTCAGGCCTGGCACACCGTTTACCAGGCTGCTTCCTCCTCTGACGGGGGCCCAGCACACGCCCCAGGAGACTTGGCAGCCGCCCCCAGGGCTCTAGCCTCTGGAACTCGTCCCCTTGGAAGGGGCCTGGCCCAGGTGCCAGGTTCGGCTGGTCGGCCAGCCTCCTTTGGAGAAAGAAGGCAAGCCGAGCCAGGCTTGCAGTGGCCCTGGCGTGACACCTGCCACCTCAGGCAGAGGGCCTCCCGCGTGCCCTCCATGGCGGGTTTCTCCCCGGAGCCGTGGCCTGGGCACTAGGAAGGCCGGGCCTCCCCGACTCCCGGGAGGAGGGGCTAGCCCAGTTGCGCCCTGGCCCCCAAACCCTCTGGTGCCATCTGCCTGTCTCGGCACTTCTGACTCCACAGAGCCTTTCCTACATCTGGGCTGCCTGCCGTGGCAAAGTGCAGGCGTGGGGTGAGGCCATGGCTTTGTCTTTCCCGGAAAAAATGAGCCCCTGGCCGAAGCAGCAGGCCCAGGCAGAGCCTTGAGCTTGAAGCCCAGTAGGTCTGTGGCCCTCAGGGCCAGAGCAATGCTTTCAAGGCAGGGAAGCGGCCTGCAAGCTGAGTGGGAGTGGGGGAGGGGAGGGAGACAGCTGAAGCCGAGTCCAGAAGGGCGGCGATGGAAGAGCTGCAGCTGGGTCAGAGCCTGGAGGGAGGGCGGGGCCTTCACTGAGGACCCCCCCGCCCCCCGAGGCCAGCCCTAGGTCCCGGCGGTCGCGCATGCGCCCTTGGCCTGTGCGGTGTGTGGGGGCTTGAACCCAAGCCCGCAGGGCTCCCGGAGCGGCCAGAGAAAGAAGGGCCCATGGAGAGGTAGGCCAGGTGGGCAGGGGGCGCCACATTACTCTCCTCAGTTCCCTGAGGGAGAGAGAGAGAGACAGAGACAGAGAGAGAGATCCCTGACCTCTGAGTCTCTGCCTCCACCGCTGGCTGGTGCCAACTCACGCGCCATCCCACTTCCAGCCATCACCCCCACGCCTGCCCCGGGGCCAGCCCCACCACAGAGAGGCCGGTTGGTTCCTGCTCACCTCTGTGCCGTCCCTTCCCGACCTGACCCCAGTGCAGGGGATAAGCTTCAGACAAGTCTTTCCATGTCCCTCTGCATGACAATAGACTTCCTCCCCTCTCCCATTCCACAGGCCCACCCACCCGGGACATCCACCTTTGTCATTAGCTCAGGAGAGGATGCAAGATGAGAATCTCTGCTATTGTGTGGGGAGACTCAGTTTCCCGGGTTTCCCCCATGGACACATGTTCTTCAGCTGGGTCTGATTTTCTCCAGACAAGCTGTCTTGGGAAGGATTTGGCCAGCCCTAAGAACCTGAAGGGAAAGGGCGGAGGGGGCTTCTCTCTCTGCCCCCGACAGCCCCGAGCTGGGTCGGTCCCTCAGACCTGGCCAGGGGCAGCCCATCCCCCGGCGCCCTTCCCCGGGGCATCCAAGGGCAGGCTCGGCGCCAGCCCCACCCCGCTCGCCACTGCCCGACCATCGTCCTCCCTCGGGGGGCCTGGGCAGGACAGGGACCCGGCTGTGGGAGGCCTCCAGATCTCAGGCCTGGCACACCGTTTACCAGGCTGCTTCCTCCTCTGACGGGGGCCCAGCACACGCCCCAGGAGACTTGGCAGCCGCCCCCAGGGCTCTAGCCTCTGGAACTCGTCCCCTTGGAAGGGGCGTGGCCCAGGTGCCAGGTTCGGCTGGTCGGCCAGCCTCCTTTGGAGAAAGCAGGCAAGCCGAGCCAGGCTTGCAGTGGCCCTGGCGTGACACCTGCCACCTCAGGCAGAGGGCCTCCCGCGTGCCCTCCATGGCGGGTTTCTCCCCGGAGCCGTGGCCTGGGCACTAGGAAGGCCGGGCCTCCCCGACTCCCGGGAGGAGGGGCTAGCCCAGTTGCGCCCTGGCCCCCAAACCCTCTGGTGCCATCTGCCTGTCTCGGCACTTCTGACTCCACAGAGCCTTTCCTACATCTGGGCTGCCTGCCGTGGCAAAGTGCAGGCGTGGGGTGAGGCCATGGCTTTGTCTTTCCAGGAAATAATGAGCCCCTGGCCGAAGCAGCAGGCCCAGGCAGAGCCTTGAGCTTGAAGCCCAGTAGGTCTGTGGCCCTCAGGGCCAGAGCAATGCTTTCAAGGCAGGGAAGCGGCCTGCAAGCTGAGTGGGAGTGGGGGAGGGGAGGGAGACAGCTGAAGCCGAGTCCAGAAGGGCGGCGATGGAAGAGCTGCAGCTGGGTCAGAGCCTGGAGGGAGGGCGGGGCCTTCACTGAGGACCCCCCCCCCGGAGGCCAGCCCTAGGCCCTGGCGGTCGCGCATGCGCCCTTGGCCTGTGCGGTGTGTGGGGGGTTGAACCCAAGCCCGCAGGGCTCCCGGAGCGGCCAGAGAAAGAAGGGCCCATGGAGAGGTAGGCGAGGTGGGCAGGGGGCGCCACCTTACTCTCCTCAGCTCCCTGAGGGAGAGAGAGAGAGACAGAGACAGAGAGAGAGATCCCTGACCTCTGAGTCTCTGCCTCCACCGCTGGCTGGTGCCAACTCACGCGCCATCCCACTTCCAGCCATCACCCCCACGCCTGCCCCGGGGCCAGCCCCACCACAGAGAGGCCGGTTGGTTCCTGCTCACCTCTGTGCCGTCCCTTCCCGACCTGACCCCAGTGCAGGGGATAAGCTTCAGACAAGTCTTTCCATGTCCCTCTGCATGACAATAGACTTCCTCCCCTCTCCCATTCCACAGGCCCACCCACCCGGGACATCCACCTTTGTCATTAGCTCAGGAGAGGATGCAAGATGAGAATCTCTGCTATTGTGTGGGGAGACTCAGTTTCCCGGGTTTCCCCCATGGACACATGTTCTTCAGCTGGGTCTGATTTTCTCCAGACAAGCTGTCTTGGGAAGGATTTGGCCAGCCCTAAGAACCTGAAGGGAAAGGGCGGAGGGGGGTTCTCTCTCTGCCCCCGACAGCCCCGAGCTGGGTCGGTCCCTCAGACCTGGCCAGGGGCAGCCCATCCCCCGGCGCCCTTCCCCGGGGCATCCAAGGGCAGGCTCGGCGCCAGCCCCACCCCGCTCGCCACTGCCCGACCATCGTCCTCCCTCGGGGGGCCTGGGCAGGACAGGGACCCGGCTGTGGGAGGCCTCCAGATCTCAGGCCTGGCACACCGTTTACCAGGCTGCTTCCTCCTCTGACGGGGGCCCAGCACACGCCCCAGGAGACTTGGCAGCCGCCCCCAGGGCTCTAGCCTCTGGAACTCGTCCCCTTGGAAGGGGCCTGGCCCAGGTGCCAGGTTCGGCTGGTCGGCCAGCCTCCTTTGGAGAAAGCAGGCAAGCCGAGCCAGGCTTGCAGTGGCCCTGGCGTGACACCTGCCACCTCAGGCAGAGGGCCTCCCGCGTGCCCTCCATGGCGGGTTTCTCCCCGGAGCCGTGGCCTGGGCACTAGGAAGGCCGGGCCTCCCCGACTCCCGGGAGGAGGGGCTAGCCCAGTTGCGCCCTGGCCCCCAAACCCTCTGGTGCCATCTGCCTGTCTCGGCACTTCTGACTCCACAGAGCCTTTCCTACATCTGGGCTGCCTGCCGTGGCAAAGTGCAGGCGTGGGGTGAGGCCATGGCTTTGTCTTTCCAGGAAAAAATGAGCCCCTGGCCGAAGCAGCAGGCCCAGGCAGAGCCTTGAGCTTGAAGCCCAGTAGGTCTGTGGCCCTCAGGGCCAGAGCAATGCTTTCAAGGCAGGGAAGCGGCCTGCAAGCTGAGTGGGAGTGGGGGAGGGGAGGGAGACAGCTGAAGCCGAGTCCAGAAGGGCGGCGATGGAAGAGCTGCAGCTGGGTCAGAGCCTGGAGGGATGGCGGGGCCTTCACTGAGGACCCCCCCGCCCCCCGAGGCCAGCCCTAGGTCCCGGCGGTCGCGCATGCGCCCTTGGCCTGTGCGGTGTGTGGGGGGTTGAACCCAAGCCCGCAGGGCTCCCGGAGCGGCCAGAGAAAGAAGGGCCCATGGAGAGGTAGGCGAGGTGGGCAGGGGGCGCCACCTTACTCTCCTCAGCTCCCTGAGGGAGAGAGAGAGAGACAGAGACAGAGAGAGAGATCCCTGACCTCTGAGTCTCTGCCTCCACCGCTGGCTGGTGCCAACTCACGCGCCATCCCACTTCCAGCCATCACCCCCACGCCTGCCCCGGGGCCAGCCCCACCACAGAGAGGCCGGTTGGTTCCTGCTCACCTCTGTGCCGTCCCTTCCCGACCTGACCCCAGTGCAGGGGATAAGCTTCAGACAAGTCTTTCCATGTCCCTCTGCATGACAATAGACTTCCTCCCCTCTCCCATTCCACAGGCCCACCCACCCGGGACATCCACCTTTGTCATTAGCTCAGGAGAGGATGCAAGATGAGAATCTCTGCTATTGTGTGGGGAGACTCAGTTTCCCGGGTTTCCCCCATGGACACATGTTCTTCAGCTGGGTCTGATTTTCTCCAGACAAGCTGTCTTGGGAAGGATTTGGCCAGCCCTAAGAACCTGAAGGGAAAGGGCGGAGGGGGGTTCTCTCTCTGCCCCCGACAGCCCCGAGCTGGGTCGGTCCCTCAGACCTGGCCAGGGGCAGCCCATCCCCCGGCGCCCTTCCCCGGGGCATCCAAGGGCAGGCTCGGCGCCAGCCCCACCCCGCTCGCCACTGCCCGACCATCGTCCTCCCTCGGGGGGCCTGGGCAGGACAGGGACCCGGCTGTGGGAGGCCTCCAGATCTCAGGCCTGGCACACCGTTTACCAGGCTGCTTCCTCCTCTGACGGGGGCCCAGCACACGCCCCAGGAGACTTGGCAGCCGCCCCCAGGGCTCTAGCCTCTGGAACTCGTCCCCTTGGAAGGGGCCTGGCCCAGGTGCCAGGTTCGGCTGGTCGGCCAGCCTCCTTTGGAGAAAGCAGGCAAGCCGAGCCAGGCTTGCAGTGGCCCTGGCGTGACACCTGCCACCTCAGGCAGAGGGCCTCCCGCGTGCCCTCCATGGCGGGTTTCTCCCCGGAGCCGTGGCCTGGGCACTAGGAAGGCCGGGCCTCCCCGACTCCCGGGAGGAGGGGCTAGCCCAGTTGCGCCCTGGCCCCCAAACCCTCTGGTGCCATCTGCCTGTCTCGGCACTTCTGACTCCACACAGCCTTTCCTACATCTGGGCTGCCTGCCGTGGCAAAGTGCAGGCGTGGGGTGAGGCCATGGCTTTGTCTTTCCAGGAAATAATGAGCCCATGGCCGAAGCAGCAGGCCCAGGCAGAGCCTTGAGCTTGAAGCCCAGTAGGTCTGTGGCCCTCAGGGCCAGAGCAATGCTTTCAAGGCAGGGAAGCGGCCTGCAAGCTGAGTGGGAGTGGGGGAGGGGAGGGAGACAGCTGAAGCCGAGTCCAGAAGGGCGGCGATGGAAGAGCTGCAGCTGGGTCAGAGCCTGGAGGGAGGGCGGGGCCTTCACTGAGGACCCCCCCCCCGGAGGCCAGCCCTAGGCCCTGGCGGTCGCGCATGCGCCCTTGGCCTGTGCGGTGTGTGGGGGGTTGAACTCAAGCCCGCAGGGCTCCCGGAGCGGCCAGAGAAAGAAGGGCCCATGGAGAGGTAGGCGAGGTGGGCAGGGGGCGCCACCTTACTCTCCTCAGCTCCCTGAGGGAGAGAGAGAGAGACAGAGACAGAGAGAGAGATCCCTGACCTCTGAGTCTCTGCCTCCACCACTGGCTGGTGCCAACTCATGCGCTATCCCACTTCCAGCCATCACCCCCACGCCTGCCCCGGGGCCAGCCCCACCACAGAGAGGCCGGTTGGTTCCTGCTCACCTCTGTGCCGTCCCTTCCCGACCTGACCCCAGTGCAGGGGATAAGCTTCAGACAAGTCTTTCCATGTCCCTCTGCATGACAATAGACTTCCTCCCCTCTCCCATTCCACAGACCCACCCACCCGGGACATCCACCTTTGTCATTAGCTCAGGAGAGGATGCAAGATGAGAATCTCTGCTATTGTGTGGGGAGACTCAGTTTCCCGGGTTTCCCCCATGGACACATGTTCTTCAGCTGGGTCTGATTTTCTCCAGACAAGCTGTCTTGGGAAGGATTTGGCCAGCCCTAAGAACCTGAAGGGAAAGGGCGGAGGGGGCTTCTCTCTCTGCCCCCGACAGCCCCGAGCTGGGTCGGTCCCTCAGACCTGGCCAGGGGCAGCCCATCCCCCGGCGCCCTTCCCCGGGGCATCCAAGGGCAGGCTCGGCGCCAGCCCCACCCCGCTCGCCACTGCCCGACCATCGTCCTCCCTCGGGGGGCCTGGGCAGGACAGGGACCCGGCTGTGGGAGGCCTCCAGATCTCAGGCCTGGCACACCGTTTACCAGGCTGCTTCCTCCTCTGACGGGGGCCCAGCACACGCCCCAGGAGACTTGGCAGCCGCCCCCAGGGCTCTAGCCTCTGGAACTCGTCCCCTTGGAAGGGGCCTGGCCCAGGTGCCAGGTTCGGCTGGTCGGCCAGCCTCCTTTGGAGAAAGCAGGCAAGCCGAGCCAGGCTTGCAGTGGCCCTGGCGTGACACCTGCCACCTCAGGCAGAGGGCCTCCCGCGTGCCCTCCATGGCGGGTTTCTCCCCGGAGCCGTGGCCTGGGCACTAGGAAGGCCGGGCCTCCCCGACTCCCGGGAGGAGGGGCTAGCCCACTTGCGCCCTGGCCCCCAAACCCTCTGGTGCCATCTGCCTGTCTCGGCACTTCTGACTCCACAGAGCCTTTCCTACATCTGGGCTGCCTGCCGTGGCAAAGAGCAGGCGTGGGGTGAGGCCATGGCTTTGTCTTTCCAGGAAAAAATGAGCCCCTGGCCGAAGCAGCAGGCCCAGGCAGAGCCTTGAGCTTGAAGCCCAGTAGGTCTGTGGCCCTCAGGGCCAGAGCAATGCTTTCAAGGCAGGGAAGCGGCCTGCAAGCTGAGTGGGAGTGGGGGAGGGGAGGGAGACAGCTGAAGCCGAGTCCAGAAGGGCGGCGATGGAAGAGCTGCAGCTGGGTCAGAGCCTGGAGGGATGGCGGGGCCTTCACTGAGGACCCCCCCGCCCCCCGAGGCCAGCCCTAGGTCCCGGCGGTCGCGCATGCGCCCTTGGCCTGTGCGGTGTGTGGGGGGTTGAACCCAAGCCCGCAGGGCTCCCGGAGCGGCCAGAGAAAGAAGGGCCCATGGAGAGGTAGGCCAGGTGGGCAGGGGGCGCCACCTTACTCTCCTCAGCTCCCTGAGGGAGAGAGAGAGAGACAGAGACAGAGAGAGAGATCCCTGACCTCTGAGTCTCTGCCTCCACCGCTGGCTGGTGCCAACTCACGCGCCATCCCACTTCCAGCCATCACCCCCACGCCTGCCCCGGGGCCAGCCCCACCACAGAGAGGCCGGTTGGTTCCTGCTCACCTCTGTGCCGTCCCTTCCCGACCTGACCCCAGTGCAGGGGATAAGCTTCAGACAAGTCTTTCCATGTCCCTCTGCATGACAATAGACTTCCTCCCCTCTCCCATTCCACAGGCCCACCCACCCGGGACATCCACCTTTGTCATTAGCTCAGGAGAGGATGCAAGATGAGAATCTCTGCTATTGTGTGGGGAGACTCAGTTTGCCGGGTTTCCCCCATGGACACATGTTCTTCAGCTGGGTCTGATTTTCTCCAGACAAGCTGTCTTGGGAAGGATTTGGCCAGCCCTAAGAACCTGAAGGGAAAGGGCGGAGGGGGCTTCTCTCTCTGCCCCCGACAGCCCCGAGCTGGGTCGGTCCCTCAGACCTGGCCAGGGGCAGCCCATCCCCCGGCGCCCTTCCCCGGGGCATCCAAGGGCAGGCTCGGCGCCAGCCCCACCCCGCTCGCCACTGCCCGACCATCGTCCTCCCTCGGGGGGCCTGGGCAGGACAGGGACCCGGCTGTGGGAGGCCTCCAGATCTCAGGCCTGGCACACCGTTTACCAGGCTGCTTCCTCCTCTGACGGGGGCCCAGCACACGCCCCAGGAGACTTGGCAGCCGCCCCCAGGGCTCTAGCCTCTGGAACTCGTCCCCTTGGAAGGGGCCTGGCCCAGGTGCCAGGTTCGGCTGGTCGGCCAGCCTCCTTTGGAGAAAGCAGGCAAGCCGAGCCAGGCTTGCAGTGGCCCTGGCGTGACACCTGCCACCTCAGGCAGAGGGCCTCCCGCGTGCCCTCCATGGCGGGTTTCTCCCCGGAGCCGTGGCCTGGGCACTAGGAAGGCCGGGCATCCCCGACTCCCGGGAGTAGGGGCTAGCCCACTTGCGCCCTGGCCCCCAAACCCTCTGGTGCCATCTGCCTGTCTCGGCACTTCTGACTCCACAGAGCCTTTCCTACATCTGGGCTGCCTGCCGTGGCAAAGTGCAGGCGTGGGGTGAGGCCATGGCTTTGTCTTTCCAGGAAAAAATGAGCCCCTGGCCGAAGCAGCAGGCCCAGGCAGAGCCTTGAGCTTGAAGCCCAGTAGGTCTGTGGCCCTCAGGGCCAGAGCAATGCTTTCAAGGCAGGGAAGCGGCCTGCAAGCTGAGTGGGAGTGGGGGAGGGGAGGGAGACAGCTGAAGCCGAGTCCAGAAGGGCGGCGATGGAAGAGCTGCAGCTGGGTCAGAGCCTGGAGGGAGGGCGGGGCCTTCACTGAGGACCCCCCCGCCCCCCGAGGCCAGCCCTAGGCCCCGGCGGTCGCGCATGCGCCCTTGGCCTGTGCGGTGTGTGGGGGCTTGAACCCAAGCCCGCAGGGCTCCCGGAGCGGCCAGAGAAAGAAGGGCCCATGGAGAGGTAGGCGAGGTGGGCAGGGGGCGCCACCTTACTCTCCTCAGCTCCCTGAGGGAGAGAGAGAGAGACAGAGACAGAGAGAGAGATCCCTGACCTCTGAGTCTCTGCCTCCACCGCTGGCTGGTGCCAACTCACGCGCCATCCCACTTCCAGCCATCACCCCCACGCCTGCCCCGGGGCCAGCCCCACCACAGAGAGGCCGGTTGGTTCCTGCTCACCTCTGTGCCGTCCCTTCCCGACCTGACCCCAGTGCAGGGGATAAGCTTCAGACAAGTCTTTCCATGTCCCTCTGCATGACAATAGACTTCCTCCCCTCTCCCATTCCACAGGCCCACCCACCCGGGACATCCACCTTTGTCATTAGCTCAGGAGAGGATGCAAGATGAGAATCTCTGCTATTGTGTGGGGAGACTCAGTTTCCCGGGTTTCCCCCATGGACACATGTTCTTCAGCTGGGTCTGATTTTCTCCAGACAAGCTGTCTTGGGAAGGATTTGGCCAGCCCTAAGAACCTGAAGGGAAAGGGCGGAGGGGGCTTCTCTCTCTGCCCCCGACAGCCCCGAGCTGGGTCGGTCCCTCAGACCTGGCCAGGGGCAGCCCATCCCCCGGCGCCCTTCCCCGGGGCATCCAAGGGCAGGCTCGGCGCCAGCCCCACCCCGCTCGCCACTGCCCGACCATCGTCCTCCCTCGGGGGGCCTGGGCAGGACAGGGACCCGGCTGTGGGAGGCCTCCAGATCTCAGGCCTGGCACACCGTTTACCAGGCTGCTTCCTCCTCTGACGGGGGCCCAGCACACGCCCCAGGAGACTTGGCAGCCGCCCCCAGGGCTCTAGCCTCTGGAACTCGTCCCCTTGGAAGGGGCCTGGCCCAGGTGCCAGGTTCGGCTGGTCGGCCAGCCTCCTTTGGAGAAAGCAGGCAAGCCGAGCCAGGCTTGCAGTGGCCCTGGCGTGACACCTGCCACCTCAGGCAGAGGGCCTCCCGCGTGCCCTCCATGGCGGGTTTCTCCCCGGAGCCGTGGCCTGGGCACTAGGAAGGCCGGGCCTCCCCGACTCCCGGGAGGAGGGGCTAGCCCAGTTGCGCCCTGGCCCCCAAACCCTCTGGTGCCATCTGCCTGTCTCGGCACTTCTGACTCCACAGAGCCTTTCCTACATCTGGGCTGCCTGCCGTGGCAAAGTGCAGGCGTGGGGTGAGGCCATGGCTTTGTCTTTCCAGGAAAAAATGAGCCCCTCGCCGAAGCAGCAGGCCCAGGCAGAGCCTTGAGCTTGAAGCCCAGTAGGTCTGTGGCCCTCAGGGCCAGAGCAATGCTTTCAAGGCAGGGAAGCGGCCTGCAAGCTGAGTGGGAGTGGGGGAGGGGAGGGAGACAGCTGAAGCCGAGTCCAGAAGGGCGGCGATGGAAGAGCTGCAGCTGGGTCAGAGCCTGGAGGGAGGGCGGGGCCTTCACTGAGGACCCCCCCGCCCCCCGAGGCCAGCCCTAGGCCCCGGCGGTCGCGCATGCGCCCTTGGCCTGTGCGGTGTGTGGGGGCTTGAACCCAAGCCCGCAGGGCTCCTGGAGCGGCCAGAGAAAGAAGGGCCCATGGAGAGGTAGGCGAGGTGGGCAGGGGGCGCCACCTTACTCTCCTCAGCTCCCTGAGGGAGAGAGAGAGAGACAGAGACAGAGAGAGAGATCCCTGACCTCTGAGTCTCTGCCTCCACCGCTGGCTGGTGCCAACTCACGCGCCATCCCACTTCCAGCCATCACCCCCACGCCTGCCCCGGGGCCAGCCCCACCACAGAGAGGCCGGTTGGTTCCTGCTCACCTCTGTGCCGTCCCTTCCCGACCTGACCCCAGTGCAGGGGATAAGCTTCAGACAAGTCTTTCCATGTCCCTCTGCATGACAATAGACTTCCTCCCCTCTCCCATTCCACAGGCCCACCCACCCGGGACATCCACCTTTGTCATTAGCTCAGGAGAGGATGCAAGATGAGAATCTCTGCTATTGTGTGGGGAGACTCAGTTTCCCGGGTTTCCCCCATGGACACATGTTCTTCAGCTGGGTCTGATTTTCTCCAGACAAGCTGTCTTGGGAAGGATTTGGCCAGCCCTAAGAACCTGAAGGGAAAGGGCGGAGGGGGGTTCTCTCTCTGCCCCCGACAGCCCCGAGCTGGGTCGGTCCCTCAGACCTGGCCAGGGGCAGCCCATCCCCCGGCGCCCTTCCCCGGGGCATCCAAGGGCAGGCTCGGCGCCAGCCCCACCCCGCTCGCCACTGCCCGACCATCGTCCTTCCTCGGGGGGCCTGGGCAGGACAGGGACCCGGCTGTGGGAGGCCTCCAGATCTCAGGCCTGGCACACCGTTTACCAGGCTGCTTCCTCCTCTGACGGGGGCCCAGCACACGCCCCAGGAGACTTGGCAGCCGCCCCCAGGGCTCTATCCTCTGGAACTCGTCCCCTTGGAAGGGGCCTGGCCCAGGTGCCAGGTTCGGCTGGTCGGCCAGCCTCCTTTGGAGAAAGCAGGCAAGCCGAGCCAGGCTTGCAGTGGCCCTGGCGTGACACCTGCCACCTCAGGCAGAGGGCCTCCCGCGTGCCCTCCATGGCGGGTTTCTCCCCGGAGCCGTGGCCTGGGCACTAGGAAGGCCGGGCCTCCCCGACTCCCGGGAGGAGGGGCTAGCCCAGTTGCGCCCTGGCCCCCAAACCCTCTGGTGCCATCTGCCTGTCTCGGCACTTCTGACTCCACAGAGCCTTTCCTACATCTGGGCTGCCTGCCGTGGCAAAGTGCAGGCGTGGGGTGAGGCCATGTCTTTGTCTTTCCAGGAAATAATGAGCCCCTGGCCGAAGCAGCAGGCCCAGGCAGAGCCTTGAGCTTGAAGCCCAGTAGGTCTGTGGCCCTCAGGGCCAGAGCAATGCTTTCAAGGCAGGGAAGCGGCCTGCAAGCTGAGTGGGAGTGGGGGAGGGGAGGGAGACAGCTGAAGCCGAGTCCAGAAGGGCGGCGATGGAAGAGCTGCAGCTGGGTCAGAGCCTGGAGGGAGGGCGGGGCCTTCACTGAGGACCCCCCCGCCCCCCGAGGCCAGCCCTAGGCCCCGGCGGTCGCGCATGCGCCCTTGGCCTGTGCGGTGTGTGGGGGCTTGAACCCAAGCCCGCAGGGCTCCCGGAGCGGCCAGAGAAAGAAGGGCCCATGGAGAGGTAGGCGAGGTGGGCAGGGGGCGCCACCTTACTCTCCTCAGCTCCCTGAGGGAGAGAGAGAGAGACAGAGACAGAGAGAGAGATCCCTGACCTCTGAGTCTCTGCCTCCACCGCTGGCTGGTGCCAACTCACGCGCCATCCCACTTCCAGCCATCACCCCCACGCCTGCCCCGGGGCCAGCCCCACCACAGAGAGGCCGGTTGGTTCCTGCTCACCTCTGTGCCGTCCCTTCCCGACCTGACCCCAGTGCAGGGGATAAGCTTCAGACAAGTCTTTCCATGTCCCTCTGCATGACAATAGACTTCCTCCCCTCTCCCATTCCACAGGCCCACCCACCCGGGACATCCACCTTTGTCATTAGCTCAGGAGAGGATGCAAGATGAGAATCTCTGCTATTGTGTGGGGAGACTCAGTTTCCCGGGTTTCCCCCATGGACACATGTTCTTCAGCTGGGTCTGATTTTCTCCAGACAAGCTGTCTTGGGAAGGATTTGGCCAGCCCTAAGAACCTGAAGGGAAAGGGCGGAGGGGGGTTCTCTCTCTGCCCCCGACAGCCCCGAGCTGGGTCGGTCCCTCAGACCTGGCCAGGGGCAGCCCATCCCCCGGCGCCCTTCCCCGGGGCATCCAAGGGCAGGCTCGGCGCCAGCCCCACCCCACTCGCCACTGCCCGACCATCGTCCTCCCTCGGGGGGCCTGGGCAGGACAGGGACCCGGCTGTGGGAGGCCTCCAGATCTCAGGCCTGGCACACCGTTTACCAGGCTGCTTCCTCCTCTGACGGGGGCCCAGCACACGCCCCAGGAGACTTGGCAGCCGCCCCCAGGGCTCTAGCCTCTGGAACTCGTCCCCTTGGAAGGGGCCTGGCCCAGGTGCCAGGTTCGGCTGGTCGGCCAGCCTCCTTTGGAGAAAGCAGGCAAGCCGAGCCAGGCTTGCAGTGGCCCTGGCGTGACACCTGCCACCTCAGGCAGAGGGCCTCCCGCGTGCCCTCCATGGCGGGTTTCTCCCCGGAGCCGTGGCCTGGGCACTAGGAAGGCCGGGCATCCGCGACTCCCGGGAGTAGGGGCTAGCCCACTTGCGCCCTGGCCCCCAAACCCTCTGGTGCCATCTGCCTGTCTCGGCACTTCTGACTCCACAGAGCCTTTCCTACATCTGGGCTGCCTGCCGTGGCAAAGTGCAGGCGTGGGGTGAGGCCATGGCTTTGTCTTTCCAGGAAAAAATGAGCCCCTGGCCGAAGCAGCAGGCCCAGGCAGAGCCTTGAGCTTGAAGCCCAGTAGGTCTGTGGCCCTCAGGGCCAGAGCAATGCTTTCAAGGCAGGGAAGCGGCCTGCAAGCTGAGTGGGAGTGGGGGAGGGGAGGGAGACAGCTGAAGCCGAGTCCAGAAGGGCGGCGATGGAAGAGCTGCAGCTGGGTCAGAGCCTGGAGGGAGGGCGGGGCCTTCACTGAGGACCCCCCCGCCCCCCGAGGCCAGCCCTAGGCCCCGGCGGTCGCGCATGCGCCCTTGGCCTGTGCGGTGTGTGGGGGCTTGAACCCAAGCCCGCAGGGCTCCCGGAGCGGCCAGAGAAAGAAGGGCCCATGGAGAGGTAGGCGAGGTGGGCAGGGGGCGCCACCTTACTCTCCTCAGCTCCCTGAGGGAGAGAGAGAGAGACAGAGACAGAGAGAGAGATCCCTGACCTCTGAGTCTCTGCCTCCACCGCTGGCTGGTGCCAACTCACGCGCCATCCCACTTCCAGCCATCACCCCCACGCCTGCCCCGGGGCCAGCCCCACCACAGAGAGGCCGGTTGGTTCCTGCTCACCTCTGTGCCGTCCCTTCCCGACCTGACCCCAGTGCAGGGGATAAGCTTCAGACAAGTCTTTCCATGTCCCTCTGCATGACAATAGACTTCCTCCCCTCTCCCATTCCACAGGCCCACCCACCCGGGACATCCACCTTTGTCATTAGCTCAGGAGAGGATGCAAGATGAGAATCTCTGCTATTGTGTGGGGAGACTCAGTTTCCCGGGTTTCCCCCATGGACACATGTTCTTCAGCTGGGTCTGATTTTCTCCAGACAAGCTGTCTTGGGAAGGATTTGGCCAGCCCTAAGAACCTGAAGGGAAAGGGCGGAGGGGGGTTCTCTCTCTGCCCCCGACAGCCCCGAGCTGGGTCGGTCCCTCAGACCTGGCCAGGGGCAGCCCATCCCCCGGCGCCCTTCCCCGGGGCATCCAAGGGCAGGCTCGGCGCCAGCCCCACCCCACTCGCCACTGCCCGACCATCGTCCTCCCTCGGGGGGCCTGGGCAGGACAGGGACCCGGCTGTGGGAGGCCTCCAGATCTCAGGCCTGGCACACCGTTTACCAGGCTGCTTCCTCCTCTGACGGGGGCCCAGCACACGCCCCAGGAGACTTGGCAGCCGCCCCCAGGGCTCTAGCCTCTGGAACTCGTCCCCTTGGAAGGGGCCTGGCCCAGGTGCCAGGTTCGGCTGGTCGGCCAGCCTCCTTTGGAGAAAGCAGGCAAGCCGAGCCAGGCTTGCAGTGGCCCTGGCGTGACACCTGCCACCTCAGGCAGAGGGCCTCCCGCGTGCCCTCCATGGCGGGTTTCTCCCCGGAGCCGTGGCCTGGGCACTAGGAAGGCCGGGCATCCGCGACTCCCGGGAGTAGGGGCTAGCCCACTTGCGCCCTGGCCCCCAAACCCTCTGGTGCCATCTGCCTGTCTCGGCACTTCTGACTCCACAGAGCCTTTCCTACATCTGGGCTGCCTGCCGTGGCAAAGTGCAGGCGTGGGGTGAGGCCATGGCTTTGTCTTTCCAGGAAAAAATGAGCCCCTGGCCGAAGCAGCAGGCCCAGGCAGAGCCTTGAGCTTGAAGCCCAGTAGGTCTGTGGCCCTCAGGGCCAGAGCAATGCTTTCAAGGCAGGGAAGCGGCCTGCAAGCTGAGTGGGAGTGGGGGAGGGGAGGGAGACAGCTGAAGCCGAGTCCAGAAGGGCGGCGATGGAAGAGCTGCAGCTGGGTCAGAGCCTGGAGGGAGGGCGGGGCCTTCACTGAGGACCCCCCCGCCCCCCGAGGCCAGCCCTAGGCCCCGGCGGTCGCGCATGCGCCCTTGGCCTGTGCGGTGTGTGGGGGCTTGAACCCAAGCCCGCAGGGCTCCCGGAGCGGCCAGAGAAAGAAGGGCCCATGGAGAGGTAGGCGAGGTGGGCAGGGGGCGCCACCTTACTCTCCTCAGCTCCCTGAGGGAGAGAGAGAGAGACAGAGACAGAGAGAGAGATCCCTGACCTCTGAGTCTCTGCCTCCACCGCTGGCTGGTGCCAACTCACGCGCCATCCCACTTCCAGCCATCACCCCCACGCCTGCCCCGGGGCCAGCCCCACCACAGAGAGGCCGGTTGGTTCCTGCTCACCTCTGTGCCGTCCCTTCCCGACCTGACCCCAGTGCAGGGGATAAGCTTCAGACAAGTCTTTCCATGTCCCTCTGCATGACAATAGACTTCCTCCCCTCTCCCATTCCACAGGCCCACCCACCCGGGACATCCACCTTTGTCATTAGCTCAGGAGAGGATGCAAGATGAGAATCTCTGCTATTGTGTGGGGAGACTCAGTTTCCCGGGTTTCCCCCATGGACACATGTTCTTCAGCTGGGTCTGATTTTCTCCAGACAAGCTGTCTTGGGAAGGATTTGGCCAGCCCTAAGAACCTGAAGGGAAAGGGCGGAGGGGGGTTCTCTCTCTGCCCCCGACAGCCCCGAGCTGGGTCGGTCCCTCAGACCTGGCCAGGGGCAGCCCATCCCCCGGCGCCCTTCCCCGGGGCATCCAAGGGCAGGCTCGGCGCCAGCCCCACCCCGCTCGCCACTGCCCGACCATCGTCCTCCCTCGGGGGGCCTGGGCAGGACAGGGACCCGGCTGTGGGAGGCCTCCAGATCTCAGGCCTGGCACACCGTTTACCAGGCTGCTTCCTCCTCTGACGGGGGCCCAGCACACGCCCCAGGAGACTTGGCAGCCGCCCCCAGGGCTCTAGCCTCTGGAACTCGTCCCCTTGGAAGGGGCCTGGCCCAGGTGCCAGGTTCGGCTGGTCGGCCAGCCTCCTTTGGAGAAAGCAGGCAAGCCGAGCCAGGCTTGCAGTGGCCCTGGTGTGACACCTGCCACCTCAGGCAGAGGGCCTCCCGCGTGCCCTCCATGGCGGGTTTCTCCCCGGAGCCGTGGCCTGGGCACTAGGAAGGCCGGGCCTCCCCGACTCCCGGGAGGAGGGGCTAGCCCAGTTGCGCCCTGGCCCCCAAACCCTCTGGTGCCATCTGCCTGTCTCGGCACTTCTGACTCCACAGAGCCTTTCCTACATCTGGGCTGCCTGCCGTGGCAAAGTGCAGGCGTGGGGTGAGGCCATGGCTTTGTCTTTCCAGGAAAAAATGAGCCCCTCGCCGAAGCAGCAGGCCCAGGCAGAGCCTTGAGCTTGAAGCCCAGTAGGTCTGTGGCCCTCAGGGCCAGAGCAATGCTTTCAAGGCAGGGAAGCGGCCTGCAAGCTGAGTGGGAGTGGGGGAGGGGAGGGAGACAGCTGAAGCCGAGTCCAGAAGGGCGGCGATGGAAGAGCTGCAGCTGGGTCAGAGCCTGGAGGGAGGGCGGGGCCTTCACTGAGGACCCCCCCGCCCCCCGAGGCCAGCCCTAGGCCCCGGCGGTCGCGCATGCGCCCTTGGCCTGTGCGGTGTGTGGGGGCTTGAACCCAAGCCCGCAGGGCTCCCGGAGCGGCCAGAGAAAGAAGGGCCCATGGAGAGGTAGGCGAGGTGGGCAGGGGGCGCCACCTTACTCTCCTCAGCTCCCTGAGGGAGAGAGACAGAGACAGAGACAGAGAGAGAGATCCCTGACCTCTGAGTCTCTGCCTCCACCGCTGGCTGGTGCCAACTCACGCGCCATCCCACTTCCAGCCATCACCCCCACGCCTGCCCCGGGGCCAGCCCCACCACAGAGAGGCCGGTTGGTTCCTGCTCACCTCTGTGCCGTCCCTTCCCGACCTGACCCCAGTGCAGGGGATAAGCTTCAGACAAGTCTTTCCATGTCCCTCTGCATGACAATAGACTTCCTCCCCTCTCCCATTCCACAGGCCCACCCACCCGGGACATCCACATTTGTCATTAGCTCAGGAGAGGATGCAAGATGAGAATCTCTGCTATTGTGTGGGGAGACTCAGTTTCCCGGGTTTCCCCCATGGACACATGTTCTTCAGCTGGGTCTGATTTTCTCCAGACAAGCTGTCTTGGGAAGGATTTGGCCAGCCCTAAGAACCTGAAGGGAAAGTGCGGAGGGGGGTTCTCTCTCTGCCCCCGACAGCCCCGAGCTGGGTCGGTCCCTCAGACCTGGCCAGGGGCAGCCCATCCCCCGGCGCCCTACCCCGGGGCATCCAAGGGCAGGCTCGGCGCCAGCCCCACCCCGCTCGCCACTGCCCGACCATCGTCCTCCCTCGGGGGGCCTGGGCAGGACAGGGACCCGGCTGTGGGAGGCCTCCAGATCTCAGGCCTGGCACACCGTTTACCAGGCTGCTTCCTCCTCTGACGGGGGCCCAGCACACGCCCCAGGAGACTTGGCAGCCGCCCCCAGGGCTCTAGCCTCTGGAACTCGTCCCCTTGGAAGGGGCCTGGCCCAGGTGCCAGGTTCGGCTGGTCGGCCAGCCTCCTTTGGAGAAAGCAGGCAAGCCGAGCCAGGCTTGCAGTGGCCCTGGCGTGACACCTGCCACCTCAGGCAGAGGGCCTCCCGCGTGCCCTCCATGGCGGGTTTCTCCCCGGAGCTGTGGCCTGGGCACTAGGAAGGCCGGGTCTCCCCGACTCCCGGGAGGAGGGGCTAGTCCATTTGCGCCCTGGCCCCCAAACCCTCTGGTGCCATCTGCCTGTCTCGGCACTTCTGACTCCACAGAGCCTTTCCTACATCTGGGCTGCCTGCCGTGGCAAAGTGCAGGCGTGGGGTGAGGCCATGGCTTTGTCTTTCCAGGAAAAAATGAGCCCCTGGCCGAAGCAGCAGGCCCAGGCAGAGCCTTGAGCTTGAAGCCCAGTAGGTCTGTGGCCCTCAGGGCCAGAGCAATGCTTTCAAGGCAGGGAAGCGGCCTGCAAGCTGAGTGGGAGTGGGGGAGGGGAGGGAGACAGCTGAAGCCGAGTCCAGAAGGGCGGCGATGGAAGAGCTGCAGCTGGGTCAGAGCCTGGAGGGAGGGCGGGGCCTTCACTGAGGACCCCCCCGCCCCCCGAGGCCAGCCCTAGGCCCCAAGGTCGCGCATGCGCCCTTGGCCTGTGCGGTGTGTGGGGGCTTGAACCCAAGCCCGCAGGGCTCCCGGAGCGGCCAGAGAAAGAAGGGCCCATGGAGAGGTAGGCGAGGTGGGCAGGGGGCGCCACCTTACTCTCCTCAGCTCCCTGAGGGAGAGAGAGAGAGACAGAGACAGAGAGAGAGATCCCTGACCTCTGAGTCTCTGCCTCCACCGCTGGCTGGTGCCAACTCACGCGCCATCCCACTTCCAGCCATCACCCCCACGCCTGCCCCGGGGCCAGCCCCACGACAGAGAGGCCGGTTGGTTCCTGCTCACCTCTGTGCCGTCCCTTCCCGACCTGACCCCAGTGTAGGGGATAAGCTTCAGACAAGTCTTTCCATGTCCCTCTGCATGACAATAGACTTCCTCCCCTCTCCCATTCCACAGGCCCACCCACCCGGGACATCCACCTTTGTCATTAGCTCAGGAGAGGATGCAAGATGAGAATCTCTGCTATTGTGTGGGGAGACTCAGTTTCCCGGGTTTCCCCCATGGACACATGTTCTTCAGCTGGGTCTGATTTTCTCCAGACAAGCTGTCTTGGGAAGGATTTGGCCAGCCCTAAGAACCTGAAGGGAAAGGGCGGAGGGGGCTTCTCTCTCTGCCCCCGACAGCCCCGAGCTGGGTCGGTCCCTCAGACCTGGCCAGGGGCAGCCCATCCCCCGGCGCCCTTCCCCGGGGCATCCAAGGGCAGGCTCGGCGCCAGCCCCACCCCGCTCGCCACTGCCCGACCATCGTCCTCCCTCGGGGGGCCTGGGCAGGACAGGGACCCGGCTGTGGGAGGCCTCCAGATCTCAGGCCTGGCACACCGTTTACCAGGCTGCTTCCTCCTCTGACGGGGGCCCAGCACACGCCCCAGGAGACTTGGCAGCCGCCCCCAGGGCTCTAGCCTCTGGAACTCGTCCCCTTGGAAGGGGCCTGGCCCAGGTGCCAGGTTCGGCTGGTCGGCCAGCCTCCTTTGGAGAAAGCAGGCAAGCCGAGCCAGGCTTGCAGTGGCCCTGGCGTGACACCTGCCACCTCAGGCAGAGGGCCTCCCGCGTGCCCTCCATGGCGGGTTTCTCCCCGGAGCCGTGGCCTGGGCACTAGGAAGGCCGGGCCTCCCCGACTCCCGGGAGGAGGGGCTAGCCCAGTTGCGCCCTGGCCCCCAAACCCTCTGGTGCCATCTGCCTGTCTCGGCACTTCTGACTCCACAGAGCCTTTCCTACATCTGGGCTGCCTGCCGTGGCAAAGTGCAGGCGTGGGGTGAGGCCATGGCTTTGTCTTTCCAGGAAATAATGAGCCCCTGGCCGAAGCAGCAGGCCCAGGCAGAGCCTTGAGCTTGAAGCCCAGTAGGTCTGTGGCCCTCAGGGCCAGAGCAATGCTTTCAAGGCAGGGAAGCGGCCTGCAAGCTGAGTGGGAGTGGGGGAGGGGAGGGAGACAGCTGAAGCCGAGTCCAGAAGGGCGGCGATGGAAGAGCTGCAGCTGGGTCAGAGCCTGGAGGGATGGCGGGGCCTTCACTGAGGACCCCCCGCCCCCCCGAGGCCAGCCCTAGGTCCCGGCGGTCGCGCATGCGCCCTTGGCCTGTGCGGTGTGTGGGGGGTTGAACCCAAGCCCGCAGGGCTCCCGGAGCGGCCAGAGAAAGAAGGGCCCATGGAGAGGTAGGCCAGGTGGGCAGGGGGCGCCACCTTACTCTCCTCAGCTCCCTGAGGGAGAGAGAGAGAGACAGAGACAGAGAGAGAGATCCCTGACCTCTGAGTCTCTGCCTCCACCGCTGGCTGGTGCCAACTCACGCGCCATCCCACTTCCAGCCATCACCCCCACGCCTGCCCCGGGGCCAGCCCCACCACAGAGAGGCAGGTTGGTTCCTGCTCACCTCTGTGCCGTCCCTTCCCGACCTGACCCCAGTGCAGGGGATAAGCTTCAGACAAGTCTTTCCATGTCCCTCTGCATGACAATAGACTTCCTCCCCTCTCCCATTCCACAGGCCCACCCACCCGGCACATCCACCTTTGTCATTAGCTCAGGAGAGGATGCAAGATGAGAATCTCTGCTATTGTGTGGGGAGACTCAGTTTCCCGGGTTTCCCCCATGGACACATGTTCTTCAGCTGGGTCTGATTTTCTCCAGACAAGCTGTCTTGGGAAGGATTTGGCCAGCCCTAAGAACCTGAAGGGAAAGTGCGGAGGGGGGTTCTCTCTCTGCCCCCGACAGCCCCGAGCTGGGTCGGTCCCTCAGACCTGGCCAGGGGCAGCCCATCCCCCGGCGCCCTACCCCGGGGCATCCAAGGGCAGGCTCGGCGCCAGCCCCACCCCACTCGCCACTGCCCGACCATCGTCCTCCCTCGGGGGGCCTGGGCAGGACAGGGACCCGGCTGTGGGAGGCCTCCAGATCTCAGGCCTGGCACACCGTTTACCAGGCTGCTTCCTCCTCTGACGGGGGCCCAGCACACGCCCCAGGAGACTTGGCAGCCGCCCCCAGGGCTCTAGCCTCTGGAACTCGTCCCCTTGGAAGGGGCCTGGCCCAGGTGCCAGGTTCGGCTGGTCGGCCAGCCTCCTTTGGAGAAAGCAGGCAAGCCGAGCCAGGCTTGCAGTGGCCCTGGCGTGACACCTGCCACCTCAGGCAGAGGGCCTCCCGCGTGCCCTCCATGGCGGGTTTCTCCCCGGAGCTGTGGCCTGGGCACTAGGAAGGCCGGGTCTCCCCGACTCCCGGGAGGAGGGGCTAGTCCATTTGCGCCCTGGCCCCCAAACCCTCTGGTGCCATCTGCCTGTCTCGGCACTTCTGACTCCACAGAGCCTTTCCTACATCTGGGCTGCCTGCCGTGGCAAAGTGCAGGCGTGGGGTGAGGCCATGGCTTTGTCTTTCCAGGAAAAAATGAGCCCCTGGCCGAAGCAGCAGGCCCAGGCAGAGCCTTGAGCTTGAAGCCCAGTAGGTCTGTGGCCCTCAGGGCCAGAGCAATGCTTTCAAGGCAGGGAAGCGGCCTGCAAGCTGAGTGGGAGTGGGGGAGGGGAGGGAGACAGCTGAAGCCGAGTCCAGAAGGGCGGCGATGGAAGAGCTGCAGCTGGGTCAGAGCCTGGAGGGAGGGCGGGGCCTTCACTGAGGACCCCCCCGCCCCCCGAGGCCAGCCCTAGGCCCCAAGGTCGCGCATGCGCCCTTGGCCTGTGCGGTGTGTGGGGGCTTGAACCCAAGCCCGCAGGGCTCCCGGAGCGGCCAGAGAAAGAAGGGCCCATGGAGAGGTAGGCGAGGTGGGCAGGGGGCGCCACCTTACTCTCCTCAGCTCCCTGAGGGAGAGAGAGAGAGACAGAGACAGAGAGAGAGATCCCTGACCTCTGAGTCTCTGCCTCCACCGCTGGCTGGTGCCAACTCACGCGCCATCCCACTTCCAGCCATCACCCCCACGCCTGCCCCGGGGCCAGCCCCACCACAGAGAGGCCGGTTGGTTCCTGCTCACCTCTGTGCCGTCCCTTCCCGACCTGACCCCAGTGCAGGGGATAAGCTTCAGACAAGTCTTTCCATGTCCCTCTGCATGACAATAGACTTCCTCCCCTCTCCCATTCCACAGGCCCACCCACCCGGGACATCCACCTTTGTCATTAGCTCAGGAGAGGATGCAAGATGAGAATCTCTGCTATTGTGTGGGGAGACTCAGTTTCCCGGGTTTCCCCCATGGACACATGTTCTTCAGCTGGGTCTGATTTTCTCCAGACAAGCTGTCTTGGGAAGGATTTGGCCAGCCCTAAGAACCTGAAGGGAAAGGGCGGAGGGGGCTTCTCTCTCTGCCCCCGACAGCCCCGAGCTGGGTCGGTCCCTCAGACCTGGCCAGGGGCAGCCCATCCCCCGGCGCCCTTCCCCGGGGCATCCAAGGGCAGGCTCGGCGCCAGCCCCACCCCGCTCGCCACTGCCCGACCATCGTCCTCCCTCGGGGGGCCTGGGCAGGACAGGGACCCGGCTGTGGGAGGCCTCCAGATCTCAGGCCTGGCACACCGTTTACCAGGCTGCTTCCTCCTCTGACGGGGGCCCAGCACACGCCCCAGGAGACTTGGCAGCCGCCCCCAGGGCTCTAGCCTCTGGAACTCGTCCCCTTGGAAGGGGCCTGGCCCAAGTGCCAGGTTCGGCTGGTCGGCCAGCCTCCTTTGGAGAAAGCAGGCAAGCCGAGCCAGGCTTGCAGTGGCCCTGGCGTGACACCTGCCACCTCAGGCAGAGGGCCTCCCGCGTGCCCTCCATGGCGGGTTTCTCCCCGGAGCCGTGGCCTGGGCACTAGGAAGGCCGGGCCTCCCCGACTCCCGGGAGGAGGGGCTAGCCCAGTTGCGCCCTGGCCCCCAAACCCTCTGGTGCCATCTGCCTGTCTCGGCACTTCTGACTCCACAGAGCCTTTCCTACATCTGGGCTGCCTGCCGTGGCAAAGTGCAGGCGTGGGGTGAGGCCATGGCTTTGTCTTTCCAGGAAATAATGAGCCCCTGGCCGAAGCAGCAGGCCCAGGCAGAGCCTTGAGCTTGAAGCCCAGTAGGTCTGTGGCCCTCAGGGCCAGAGCAATGCTTTCAAGGCAGGGAAGCGGCCTGCAAGCTGAGTGGGAGTGGGGGAGGGGAGGGAGACAGCTGAAGCCGAGTCCAGAAGGGCGGCGATGGAAGAGCTGCAGCTGGGTCAGAGCCTGGAGGGATGGCGGGGCCTTCACTGAGGACCCCCCCGCCCCCCGAGGCCAGCCCTAGGTCCCGGCGGTCGCGCATGCGCCCTTGGCCTGTGCGGTGTGTGGGGGGTTGAACCCAAGCCCGCAGGGCTCCCGGAGCGGCCAGAGAAAGAAGGGCCCATGGAGAGGTAGGCCAGGTGGGCAGGGGGCGCCACCTTACTCTCCTCAGCTCCCTGAGGGAGAGAGAGAGAGACAGAGACAGAGAGAGAGATCCCTGACCTCTGAGTCTCTGCCTCCACCGCTGGCTGGTGCCAACTCACGCGCCATCCCACTTCCAGCCATCACCCCCACGCCTGCCCCGGGGCCAGCCCCACCACAGAGAGGCAGGTTGGTTCCTGCTCACCTCTGTGCCGTCCCTTCCCGACCTGACCCCAGTGCAGGGGATAAGCTTCAGACAAGTCTTTCCATGTCCCTCTGCATGACAATAGACTTCCTCCCCTCTCCCATTCCACAGGCCCACCCACCCGGCACATCCACCTTTGTCATTAGCTCAGGAGAGGATGCAAGATGAGAATCTCTGCTATTGTGTGGGGAGACTCAGTTTCCCGGGTTTCCCCCATGGACACATGTTCTTCAGCTGGGTCTGATTTTCTCCAGACAAGCTGTCTTGGGAAGGATTTGGCCAGCCCTAAGAACCTGAAGGGAAAGGGCGGAGGGGGGTTCTCTCTCTGCCCCCGACAGCCCCGAGCTGGGTCGGTCCCTCAGACCTGGCCAGGGGCAGCCCATCCCCCGGCGCCCTTCCCCGGGGCATCCAAGGGCAGGCTCGGCGCCAGCCCCACCCCGCTCGCCACTGCCCGACCATCGTCCTCCCTCGGGGGGCCTGGGCAGGACAGGGACCCGGCTGTGGGAGGCCTCCAGATCTCAGGCCTGGCACACCGTTTACCAGGCTGCTTCCTCCTCTGACGGGGGCCCAGCACACGCCCCAGGAGACTTGGCAGCCGCCCCCAGGGCTCTAGCCTCTGGAACTCGTCCCCTTGGAAGGGGCCTGGCCCAGGTGCCAGGTTCGGCTGGTCGGCCAGCCTCCTTTGGAGAAAGCAGGCAAGCCGAGCCAGGCTTGCAGTGGCCCTGGCGTGACACCTGCCACCTCAGGCAGAGGGCCTCCCGCGTGCCCTCCATGGCGGGTTTCTCCCCGGAGCCGTGGCCTGGGCACTAGGAAGGCCGGGCCTCCCCGACTCCCGGGAGGAGGGGCTAGCCCACTTGCGCCCTGGCCCCCAAACCCTCTGGTGCCCTCTGCCTGTCTCGGCACTTCTGACTCCACAGAGCCTTTCCTACATCTGGGCTGCCTGCCGTGGCAAAGTGCAGGCGTGGGGTGAGGCCATGGCTTTGTCTTTCCAGGAAATAATGAGCCCCTGGCCGAAGCAGCAGGCCCAGGCAGAGCCTTGAGCTTGAAGCCCAGTAGGTCTGTGGCCCTCAGGGCCAGAGCAATGCTTTCAAGGCAGGGAAGCGGCCTGCAAGCTGAGTGGGAGTGGGGGAGGGGAGGGAGACAGCTGAAGCCGAGTCCAGAAGGGCGGCGATGGAAGAGCTGCAGCTGGGTCAGAGCCTGGAGGGAGGGCGGGGCCTTCACTGAGGACCCCCCCGCCCCCCGAGGCCAGCCCTAGGTCCCGGCGGTCGCGCATGCGCCCTTGGCCTGTGCGGTGTGTGGGGGCTTGAACCCAAGCCCGCAGGGCTCCCGGAGCGGCCAGAGAAAGAAGGGCCCATGGAGAGGTAGGCCAGGTGGGCAGGGGGCGCCACCTTACTCTCCTCAGTTCCCTGAGGGAGAGAGAGAGAGACAGAGACAGAGAGAGAGATCCCTGACCTCTGAGTCTCTGCCTCCACCGCTGGCTGGTGCCAACTCACGCGCCATCCCACTTCCAGCCATCACCCCCACGCCTGCCCCGGGGCCAGCCCCACCACAGAGAGGCCGGTTGGTTCCTGCTCACCTCTGTGCCGTCCCTTCCCGACCTGACGCCAGTGCAGGGGATAAGCTTCAGACAAGTCTTTCCATGTCCCTCTGCATGACAATAGACTTCCTCCCCTCTCCCATTCCACAGGCCCACCCACCCGGGACATCCACCTTTGTCATTAGCTCAGGAGAGGATGCAAGATGAGAATCTCTGCTATTGTGTGGGGAGACTCAGTTTGCCGGGTTTCCCCCATGGACACATGTTCTTCAGCTGGGTCTGATTTTCTCCAGACAAGCTGTCTTGGGAAGGATTTGGCCAGCCCTAAGAACCTGAAGGGAAAGGGCGGAGGGGGCTTCTCTCTCTGCCCCCGACAGCCCCGAGCTGGGTCGGTCCCTCAGACCTGGCCAGGGGCAGCCCATCCCCCGGCGCCCTTCCCCGGGGCATCCAAGGGCAGGCTCGGCGCCAGCCCCACCCCGCTCGCCACTGCCCGACCATCGTCCTCCCTCGGGGGGCCTGGGCAGGACAGGGACCCGGCTGTGGGAGGCCTCCAGATCTCAGGCCTGGCACACCGTTTACCAGGCTGCTTCCTCCTCTGACGGGGGCCCAGCACACGCCCCAGGAGACTTGGCAGCCGCCCCCAGGGCTCTAGCCTCTGGAACTCGTCCCCTTGGAAGGGGCCTGGCCCAGGTGCCAGGTTCGGCTGGTCGGCCAGCCTCCTTTGGAGAAAGCAGGCAAGCCGAGCCAGGCTTGCAGTGGCCCTGGCGTGACACCTGCCACCTCAGGCAGAGGGCCTCCCGCGTGCCCTCCATGGCGGGTTTCTCCCCGGAGCCGTGGCCTGGGCACTAGGAAGGCCGGGCCTCCCCGACTCCCGGGAGGAGGGGCTAGCCCAGTTGCGCCCTGGCCCCCAAACCCTCTGGTGCCATCTTCCTGTCTCGGCACTTCTGACTCCACACAGCCTTTCCTACATCTGGGCTGCCTGCCGTGGCAAAGTGCAGGCGTGGGGTGAGGCCATGGCTTTGTCTTTCCAGGAAATAATGAGCCCATGGCCGAAGCAGCAGGCCCAGGCAGAGCCTTGAGCTTGAAGCCCAGTAGGTCTGTGGCCCTCAGGGCCAGAGCAATGCTTTCAAGGCAGGGAAGCGGCCTGCAAGCTGAGTGGGAGTGGGGGAGGGGAGGGAGACAGCTGAAGCCGAGTCCAGAAGGGCGGCGATGGAAGAGCTGCAGCTGGGTCAGAGCCTGGAGGGAGGGCGGGGCCTTCACTGAGGACCCCCCCCACGGAGGCCAGCCCTAGGCCCTGGCGGTCGCGCATGCGCCCTTGGCCTGTGCGGTGTGTGGGGGGTTGAACCCAAGCCCGCAGGGCTCCCGGAGCGGCCAGAGAAAGAAGGGCCCATGGAGAGGTAGGCGAGGTGGGCAGGGGGCGCCACCTTACTCTCCTCAGCTCCCTGAGGGAGAGAGAGAGAGACAGAGACAGAGAGAGAGATCCCTGACCTCTGAGTCTCTGCCTCCACCGCTGGCTGGTGCCAACTCACGCGCCATCCCACTTCCAGCCATCACCCCCACGCCTGCCCCGGGGCCAGCCCCACCACAGAGAGGCCGGTTGGTTCCTGCTCACCTCTGTGCCGTCCCTTCCCGACCTGACCCCAGTGCAGGGGATAAGCTTCAGACAAGTCTTTCCATGTCCCTCTGCATGACAATAGACTTCCTCCCCTCTCCCATTCCACAGGCCCACCCACCCGGGACATCCACCTTTGTCATTAGCTCAGGAGAGGATGCAAGATGAGAATCTCTGCTATTGTGTGGGGAGACTCAGTTTCCCGGGTTTCCCCCATGGACACATGTTCTTCAGCTGGGTCTGATTTTCTCCAGACAAGCTGTCTTGGGAAGGATTTGGCCAGCCCTAAGAACCTGAAGGGAAAGGGCGGAGGGGGCTTCTCTCTCTGCCCCCGACAGCCCCGAGCTGGGTCGGTCCCTCAGACCTGGCCAGGGGCAGCCCATCCCCCGGCGCCCTTCCCCGGGGCATCCAAGGGCAGGCTCGGCGCCAGCCCCACCCCGCTCGCCACTGCCCGACCATCGTCCTCCCTCGGGGGGCCTGGGCAGGACAGGGACCCGGCTGTGGGAGGCCTCCAGATCTCAGGCCTGGCACACCGTTTACCAGGCTGCTTCCTCCTCTGACGGGGGCCCAGCACACGCCCCAGGAGACTTGGCAGCCGCCCCCAGGGCTCTAGCCTCTGGAACTCGTCCCCTTGGAAGGGGCCTGGCCCAGGTGCCAGGTTCGGCTGGTCGGCCAGCCTCCTTTGGAGAAAGAAGGCAAGCCGAGCCAGGCTTGCAGTGGCCCTGGCGTGACACCTGCCACCTCAGGCAGAGGGCCTCCCGCGTGCCCTCCATGGCGGGTTTCTCCCCGGAGCCGTGGCCTGGGCACTAGGAAGGCCGGGCCTCCCCGACTCCCGGGAGGAGGGGCTAGCCCAGTTGCGCCCTGGCCCCCAAACCCTCTGGTGCCATCTGCCTGTCTCGGCACTTCTGACTCCACAGAGCCTTTCCTACATCTGGGCTGCCTGCCGTGGCAAAGTGCAGGCGTGGGGTGAGGCCATGGCTTTGTCTTTCCCGGAAAAAATGAGCCCCTGGCCGAAGCAGCAGGCCCAGGCAGAGCCTTGAGCTTGAAGCCCAGTAGGTCTGTGGCCCTCAGGGCCAGAGCAATGCTTTCAAGGCAGGGAAGCGGCCTGCAAGCTGAGTGGGAGTGGGGGAGGGGAGGGAGACAGCTGAAGCCGAGTCCAGAAGGGCGGCGATGGAAGAGCTGCAGCTGGGTCAGAGCCTGGAGGGAGGGCGGGGCCTTCACTGAGGACCCCCCCGCCCCCCGAGGCCAGCCCTAGGTCCCGGCGGTCGCGCATGCGCCCTTGGCCTGTGCGGTGTGTGGGGGCTTGAACCCAAGCCCGCAGGGCTCCCGGAGCGGCCAGAGAAAGAAGGGCCCATGGAGAGGTAGGCCAGGTGGGCAGGGGGCGCCACATTACTCTCCTCAGTTCCCTGAGGGAGAGAGAGAGAGACAGAGACAGAGAGAGAGATCCCTGACCTCTGAGTCTCTGCCTCCACCGCTGGCTGGTGCCAACTCACGCGCCATCCCACTTCCAGCCATCACCCCCACGCCTGCCCCGGGGCCAGCCCCACCACAGAGAGGCCGGTTGGTTCCTGCTCACCTCTGTGCCGTCCCTTCCCGACCTGACCCCAGTGCAGGGGATAAGCTTCAGACAAGTCTTTCCATGTCCCTCTGCATGACAATAGACTTCCTCCCCTCTCCCATTCCACAGGCCCACCCACCCGGGACATCCACCTTTGTCATTAGCTCAGGAGAGGATGCAAGATGAGAATCTCTGCTATTGTGTGGGGAGACTCAGTTTCCCGGGTTTCCCCCATGGACACATGTTCTTCAGCTGGGTCTGATTTTCTCCAGACAAGCTGTCTTGGGAAGGATTTGGCCAGCCCTAAGAACCTGAAGGGAAAGGGCGGAGGGGGCTTCTCTCTCTGCCCCCGACAGCCCCGAGCTGGGTCGGTCCCTCAGACCTGGCCAGGGGCAGCCCATCCCCCGGCGCCCTTCCCCGGGGCATCCAAGGGCAGGCTCGGCGCCAGCCCCACCCCGCTCGCCACTGCCCGACCATCGTCCTCCCTCGGGGGGCCTGGGCAGGACAGGGACCCGGCTGTGGGAGGCCTCCAGATCTCAGGCCTGGCACACCGTTTACCAGGCTGCTTCCTCCTCTGACGGGGGCCCAGCACACGCCCCAGGAGACTTGGCAGCCGCCCCCAGGGCTCTAGCCTCTGGAACTCGTCCCCTTGGAAGGGGCGTGGCCCAGGTGCCAGGTTCGGCTGGTCGGCCAGCCTCCTTTGGAGAAAGCAGGCAAGCCAAGCCAGGCTTGCAGTGGCCCTGGCGTGACACCTGCCACCTCAGGCAGAGGGCCTCCCGCGTGCCCTCCATGGCGGGTTTCTCCCCGGAGCCGTGGCCTGGGCACTAGGAAGGCCGGGCCTCCCCGACTCCCGGGAGGAGGGGCTAGCCCAGTTGCGCCCTGGCCCCCAAACCCTCTGGTGCCATCTGCCTGTCTCGGCACTTCTGACTCCACAGAGCCTTTCCTACATCTGGGCTGCCTGCCGTGGCAAAGTGCAGGCGTGGGGTGAGGCCATGGCTTTGTCTTTCCAGGAAATAATGAGCCCCTGGCCGAAGCAGCAGGCCCAGGCAGAGCCTTGAGCTTGAAGCCCAGTAGGTCTGTGGCCCTCAGGGCCAGAGCAATGCTTTCAAGGCAGGGAAGCGGCCTGCAAGCTGAGTGGGAGTGGGGGAGGGGAGGGAGACAGCTGAAGCCGAGTCCAGAAGGGCGGCGATGGAAGAGCTGCAGCTGGGTCAGAGCCTGGAGGGAGGGCGGGGCCTTCACTGAGGACCCCCCCCCCGGAGGCCAGCCCTAGGCCCTGGCGGTCGCGCATGCGCCCTTGGCCTGTGCGGTGTGTGGGGGGTTGAACCCAAGCCCGCAGGGCTCCCGGAGCGGCCAGAGAAAGAAGGGCCCATGGAGAGGTAGGCGAGGTGGGCAGGGGGCGCCACCTTACTCTCCTCAGCTCCCTGAGGGAGAGAGAGAGAGACAGAGACAGAGAGAGAGATCCCTGACCTCTGAGTCTCTGCCTCCACCGCTGGCTGGTGCCAACTCACGCGCCATCCCACTTCCAGCCATCACCCCCACGCCTGCCCCGGGGCCAGCCCCACCACAGAGAGGCCGGTTGGTTCCTGCTCACCTCTGTGCCGTCCCTTCCCGACCTGACCCCAGTGCAGGGGATAAGCTTCAGACAAGTCTTTCCATGTCACTCTGCATGACAATAGACTTCCTCCCCTCTCCCATTCCACAGGCCCACCCACCCGGGACATCCACCTTTGTCATTAGCTCAGGAGAGGATGCAAGATGAGAATCTCTGCTATTGTGTGGGGAGACTCAGTTTCCCGGGTTTCCCCCATGGACACATGTTCTTCAGCTGGGTCTGATTTTCTCCAGACAAGCTGTCTTGGGAAGGATTTGGCCAGCCCTAAGAACCTGAAGGGAAAGGGCGGAGGGGGGTTCTCTCTCTGCCCCCGACAGCCCCGAGCTGGGTCGGTCCCTCAGACCTGGCCAGGGGCAGCCCATCCCCCGGCGCCCTTCCCCGGGGCATCCAAGGGCAGGCTCGGCGCCAGCCCCACCCCGCTCGCCACTGCCCGACCATCGTCCTCCCTCGGGGGGCCTGGGCAGGACAGGGACCCGGCTGTGGGAGGCCTCCAGATCTCAGGCCTGGCACACCGTTTACCAGGCTGCTTCCTCCTCTGACGGGGGCCCAGCACACGCCCCAGGAGACTTGGCAGCCGCCCCCAGGGCTCTAGCCTCTGGAACTCGTCCCCTTGGAAGGGGCCTGGCCCAGGTGCCAGGTTCGGCTGGTCGGCCAGCCTCCTTTGGAGAAAGCAGGCAAGCCGAGCCAGGCTTGCAGTGGCCCTGGCGTGACACCTGCCACCTCAGGCAGAGGGCCTCCCGCGTGCCCTCCATGGCGGGTTTCTCCCCGGAGCCGTGGCCTGGGCACTAGGAAGGCCGGGCCTCCCCGACTCCCGGGAGGAGGGGCTAGCCCAGTTGCGCCCTGGCCCCCAAACCCTCTGGTGCCATCTGCCTGTCTCGGCACTTCTGACTCCACAGAGCCTTTCCTACATCTGGGCTGCCTGCCGTGGCAAAGTGCAGGCGTGGGGTGAGGCCATGGCTTTGTCTTTCCAGGAAAAAATGAGCCCCTGGCCGAAGCAGCAGGCCCAGGCAGAGCCTTGAGCTTGAAGCCCAGTAGGTCTGTGGCCCTCAGGGCCAGAGCAATGCTTTCAAGGCAGGGAAGCGGCCTGCAAGCTGAGTGGGAGTGGGGGAGGGGAGGGAGACAGCTGAAGCCGAGTCCAGAAGGGCGGCGATGGAAGAGCTGCAGCTGGGTCAGAGCCTGGAGGGATGGCGGGGTCTTCACTGAGGACCCCCCCGCCCCCCGAGGCCAGCCCTAGGTCCCGGCGGTCGCGCATGCGCCCTTGGCCTGTGCGGTGTGTGGGGGGTTGAACCCAAGCCCGCAGGGCTCCCGGAGCGGCCAGAGAAAGAAGGGCCCATGGAGAGGTAGGCGAGGTGGGCAGGGGGCGCCACCTTACTCTCCTCAGCTCCCTGAGGGAGAGAGAGAGAGACAGAGACAGAGAGAGAGATCCCTGACCTCTGAGTCTCTGCCTCCACCGCTGGCTGGTGCCAACTCACGCGCCATCCCACTTCCAGCCATCACCCCCACGCCTGCCCCGGGGCCAGCCCCACCACAGAGAGGCCGGTTGGTTCCTGCTCACCTCTGTGCCGTCCCTTCCCGACCTGACCCCAGTGCAGGGGATAAGCTTCAGACAAGTCTTTCCATGTCCCTCTGCATGACAATAGACTTCCTCCCCTCTCCCATTCCACAGGCCCACCCACCCGGGACATCCACCTTTGTCATTAGCTCAGGAGAGGATGCAAGATGAGAATCTCTGCTATTGTGTGGGGAGACTCAGTTTCCCGGGTTTCCCCCATGGACACATGTTCTTCAGCTGGGTCTGATTTTCTCCAGACAAGCTGTCTTGGGAAGGATTTGGCCAGCCCTAAGAACCTGAAGGGAAAGGGCGGAGGGGGGTTCTCTCTCTGCCCCCGACAGCCCCGAGCTGGGTCGGTCCCTCAGACCTGGCCAGGGGCAGCCCATCCCCCGGCGCCCTTCCCCGGGGCATCCAAGGGCAGGCTCGGCGCCAGCCCCACCCCGCTCGCCACTGCCCGACCATCGTCCTCCCTCGGGGGGCCTGGGCAGGACAGGGACCCGGCTGTGGGAGGCCTCCAGATCTCAGGCCTGGCACACCGTTTACCAGGCTGCTTCCTCCTCTGACGGGGGCCCAGCACACGCCCCAGGAGACTTGGCAGCCGCCCCCAGGGCTCTAGCCTCTGGAACTCGTCCCCTTGGAAGGGGCCTGGCCCAGGTGCCAGGTTCGGCTGGTCGGCCAGCCTCCTTTGGAGAAAGCAGGCAAGCCGAGCCAGGCTTGCAGTGGCCCTGGCGTGACACCTGCCACCTCAGGCAGAGGGCCTCCCGCGTGCCCTCCATGGCGGGTTTCTCCCCGGAGCCGTGGCCTGGGCACTAGGAAGGCCGGGCCTCCCCGACTCCCGGGAGGAGGGGCTAGCCCAGTTGCGCCCTGGCCCCCAAACCCTCTGGTGCCATCTGCCTGTCTCGGCACTTCTGACTCCACACAGCCTTTCCTACATCTGGGCTGCCTGCCGTGGCAAAGTGCAGGCGTGGGGTGAGGCCATGGCTTTGTCTTTCCAGGAAATAATGAGCCCATGGCCGAAGCAGCAGGCCCAGGCAGAGCCTTGAGCTTGAAGCCCAGTAGGTCTGTGGCCCTCAGGGCCAGAGCAATGCTTTCAAGGCAGGGAAGCGGCCTGCAAGCTGAGTGGGAGTGGGGGAGGGGAGGGAGACAGCTGAAGCCGAGTCCAGAAGGGCGGCGATGGAAGAGCTGCAGCTGGGTCAGAGCCTGGAGGGAGGGCGGGGCCTTCACTGAGGACCCCCCCCCCGGAGGCCAGCCCTAGGCCCTGGCGGTCGCGCATGCGCCCTTGGCCTGTGCGGTGTGTGGGGGGTTGAACCCAAGCCCGCAGGGCTCCCGGAGCGGCCAGAGAAAGAAGGGCCCATGGAGAGGTAGGCGAGGTGGGCAGGGGGCGCCACCTTACTCTCCTCAGCTCCCTGAGGGAGAGAGAGAGAGACAGAGACAGAGAGAGAGATCCCTGACCTCTGAGTCTCTGCCTCCACCACTGGCTGGTGCCAACTCATGCGCTATCCCACTTCCAGCCATCACCCCCACGCCTGCCCCGGGGCCAGCCCCACCACAGAGAGGCCGGTTGGTTCCTGCTCACCTCTGTGCCGTCCCTTCCCGACCTGACCCCAGTGCAGGGGATAAGCTTCAGACAAGTCTTTCCATGTCCCTCTGCATGACAATAGACTTCCTCCCCTCTCCCATTCCACAGACCCACCCACCCGGGACATCCACCTTTGTCATTAGCTCAGGAGAGGATGCAAGATGAGAATCTCTGCTATTGTGTGGGGAGACTCAGTTTCCCGGGTTTCCCCCATGGACACATGTTCTTCAGCTGGGTCTGATTTTCTCCAGACAAGCTGTCTTGGGAAGGATTTGGCCAGCCCTAAGAACCTGAAGGGAAAGGGCGGAGGGGGCTTCTCTCTCTGCCCCCGACAGCCCCGAGCTGGGTCGGTCCCTCAGACCTGGCCAGGGGCAGCCCATCCCCCGGCGCCCTTCCCCGGGGCATCCAAGGGCAGGCTCGGCGCCAGCCCCACCCCGCTCGCCACTGCCCGACCATCGTCCTCCCTCGGGGGGCCTGGGCAGGACAGGGACCCGGCTGTGGGAGGCCTCCAGATCTCAGGCCTGGCACACCGTTTACCAGGCTGCTTCCTCCTCTGACGGGGGCCCAGCACACGCCCCAGGAGACTTGGCAGCCGCCCCCAGGGCTCTAGCCTCTGGAACTCGTCCCCTTGGAAGGGGCCTGGCCCAGGTGCCAGGTTCGGCTGGTCGGCCAGCCTCCTTTGGAGAAAGCAGGCAAGCCGAGCCAGGCTTGCAGTGGCCCTGGCGTGACACCTGCCACCTCAGGCAGAGGGCCTCCCGCGTGCCCTCCATGGCGGGTTTCTCCCCGGAGCCGTGGCCTGGGCACTAGGAAGGCCGGGCCTCCCCGACTCCCGGGAGGAGGGGCTAGCCCACTTGCGCCCTGGCCCCCAAACCCTCTGGTGCCATCTGCCTGTCTCGGCACTTCTGACTCCACAGAGCCTTTCCTACATCTGGGCTGCCTGCCGTGGCAAAGAGCAGGCGTGGGGTGAGGCCATGGCTTTGTCTTTCCAGGAAAAAATGAGCCCCTGGCCGAAGCAGCAGGCCCAGGCAGAGCCTTGAGCTTGAAGCCCAGTAGGTCTGTGGCCCTCAGGGCCAGAGCAATGCTTTCAAGGCAGGGAAGCGGCCTGCAAGCTGAGTGGGAGTGGGGGAGGGGAGGGAGACAGCTGAAGCCGAGTCCAGAAGGGCGGCGATGGAAGAGCTGCAGCTGGGTCAGAGCCTGGAGGGATGGCGGGGCCTTCACTGAGGACCCCCCCGCCCCCCGAGGCCAGCCCTAGGTCCCGGCGGTCGCGCATGCGCCCTTGGCCTGTGCGGTGTGTGGGGGGTTGAACCCAAGCCCGCAGGGCTCCCGGAGCGGCCAGAGAAAGAAGGGCCCATGGAGAGGTAGGCCAGGTGGGCAGGGGGCGCCACCTTACTCTCCTCAGCTCCCTGAGGGAGAGAGAGAGAGACAGAGACAGAGAGAGAGATCCCTGACCTCTGAGTCTCTGCCTCCACCGCTGGCTGGTGCCAACTCACGCGCCATCCCACTTCCAGCCATCACCCCCACGCCTGCCCCGGGGCCAGCCCCACCACAGAGAGGCCGGTTGGTTCCTGCTCACCTCTGTGCCGTCCCTTCCCGACCTGACCCCAGTGCAGGGGATAAGCTTCAGACAAGTCTTTCCATGTCCCTCTGCATGACAATAGACTTCCTCCCCTCTCCCATTCCACAGGCCCACCCACCCGGGACATCCACCTTTGTCATTAGCTCAGGAGAGGATGCAAGATGAGAATCTCTGCTATTGTGTGGGGAGACTCAGTTTGCCGGGTTTCCCCCATGGACACATGTTCTTCAGCTGGGTCTGATTTTCTCCAGACAAGCTGTCTTGGGAAGGATTTGGCCAGCCCTAAGAACCTGAAGGGAAAGGGCGGAGGGGGCTTCTCTCTCTGCCCCCGACAGCCCCGAGCTGGGTCGGTCCCTCAGACCTGGCCAGGGGCAGCCCATCCCCCGGCGCCCTTCCCCGGGGCATCCAAGGGCAGGCTCGGCGCCAGCCCCACCCCGCTCGCCACTGCCCGACCATCGTCCTCCCTCGGGGGGCCTGGGCAGGACAGGGACCCGGCTGTGGGAGGCCTCCAGATCTCAGGCCTGGCACACCGTTTACCAGGCTGCTTCCTCCTCTGACGGGGGCCCAGCACACGCCCCAGGAGACTTGGCAGCCGCCCCCAGGGCTCTAGCCTCTGGAACTCGTCCCCTTGGAAGGGGCCTGGCCCAGGTGCCAGGTTCGGCTGGTCGGCCAGCCTCCTTTGGAGAAAGCAGGCAAGCCGAGCCAGGCTTGCAGTGGCCCTGGCGTGACACCTGCCACCTCAGGCAGAGGGCCTCCCGCGTGCCCTCCATGGCGGGTTTCTCCCCGGAGCCGTGGCCTGGGCACTAGGAAGGCCGGGCCTCCCCGACTCCCGGGAGGAGGGGCTAGCCCAGTTGCGCCCTGGCCCCCAAACCCTCTGGTGCCATCTGCCTGTCTCGGCACTTCTGACTCCACAGAGCCTTTCCTACATCTGGGCTGCCTGCCGTGGCAAAGTGCAGGCGTGGGGTGAGGCCATGGCTTTGTCTTTCCAGGAAAAAATGAGCCCCTGGCCGAAGCAGCAGGCCCAGGCAGAGCCTTGAGCTTGAAGCCCAGTAGGTCTGTGGCCCTCAGGGCCAGAGCAATGCTTTCAAGGCAGGGAAGCGGCCTGCAAGCTGAGTGGGAGTGGGGGAGGGGAGGGAGACAGCTGAAGCCGAGTCCAGAAGGGCGGCGATGGAAGAGCTGCAGCTGGGTCAGAGCCTGGAGGGAGGGCGGGGCCTTCACTGAGGACCCCCCCGCCCCCCGAGGCCAGCCCTAGGCCCCGGCGGTCGCGCATGCGCCCTTGGCCTGTGCGGTGTGTGGGGGCTTGAACCCAAGCCCGCAGGGCTCCCGGAGCGGCCAGAGAAAGAAGGGCCCATGGAGAGGTAGGCGAGGTGGGCAGGGGGCGCCACCTTACTCTCCTCAGCTCCCTGAGGGAGAGAGAGAGAGACAGAGACAGAGAGAGAGATCCCTGACCTCTGAGTCTCTGCCTCCACCGCTGGCTGGTGCCAACTCACGCGCCATCCCACTTCCAGCCATCACCCCCACGCCTGCCCCGGGGCCAGCCCCACCACAGAGAGGCCGGTTGGTTCCTGCTCACCTCTGTGCCGTCCCTTCCCGACCTGACCCCAGTGCAGGGGATAAGCTTCAGACAAGTCTTTCCATGTCCCTCTGCATGACAATAGACTTCCTCCCCTCTCCCATTCCACAGGCCCACCCACCCGGGACATCCACCTTTGTCATTAGCTCAGGAGAGGATGCAAGATGAGAATCTCTGCTATTGTGTGGGGAGACTCAGTTTCCCGGGTTTCCCCCATGGACACATGTTCTTCAGCTGGGTCTGATTTTCTCCAGACAAGCTGTCTTGGGAAGGATTTGGCCAGCCCTAAGAACCTGAAGGGAAAGGGCGGAGGGGGCTTCTCTCTCTGCCCCCGACAGCCCCGAGCTGGGTCGGTCCCTCAGACCTGGCCAGGGGCAGCCCATCCCCCGGCGCCCTTCCCCGGGGCATCCAAGGGCAGGCTCGGCGCCAGCCCCACCCCGCTCGCCACTGCCCGACCATCGTCCTCCCTCGGGGGGCCTGGGCAGGACAGGGACCCGGCTGTGGGAGGCCTCCAGATCTCAGGCCTGGCACACCGTTTACCAGGCTGCTTCCTCCTCTGACGGGGGCCCAGCACACGCCCCAGGAGACTTGGCAGCCGCCCCCAGGGCTCTAGCCTCTGGAACTCGTCCCCTTGGAAGGGGCCTGGCCCAGGTGCCAGGTTCGGCTGGTCGGCCAGCCTCCTTTGGAGAAAGCAGGCAAGCCGAGCCAGGCTTGCAGTGGCCCTGGCGTGACACCTGCCACCTCAGGCAGAGGGCCTCCCGCGTGCCCTCCATGGCGGGTTTCTCCCCGGAGCCGTGGCCTGGGCACTAGGAAGGCCGGGCCTCCCCGACTCCCGGGAGGAGGGGCTAGCCCAGTTGCGCCCTGGCCCCCAAACCCTCTGGTGCCATCTGCCTGTCTCGGCACTTCTGACTCCACAGAGCCTTTCCTACATCTGGGCTGCCTGCCGTGGCAAAGTGCAGGCGTGGGGTGAGGCCATGGCTTTGTCTTTCCAGGAAATAATGAGCCCCTGGCCGAAGCAGCAGGCCCAGGCAGAGCCTTGAGCTTGAAGCCCAGTAGGTCTGTGGCCCTCAGGGCCAGAGCAATGCTTTCAAGGCAGGGAAGCGGCCTGCAAGCTGAGTGGGAGTGGGGGAGGGGAGGGAGACAGCTGAAGCCGAGTCCAGAAGGGCGGCGATGGAAGAGCTGCAGCTGGGTCAGAGCCTGGAGGGATGGCGGGGCCTTCACTGAGGACCCCCCCGCCCCCCGAGGCCAGCCCTAGGTCCCGGCGGTCGCGCATGCGCCCTTGGCCTGTGCGGTGTGTGGGGGGTTGAACCCAAGCCCGCAGGGCTCCCGGAGCGGCCAGAGAAAGAAGGGCCCATGGAGAGGTAGGCCAGGTGGGCAGGGGGCGCCACCTTACTCTCCTCAGTTCCCTGAGGGAGAGAGAGAGAGACAGAGACAGAGAGAGAGATCCCTGACCTCTGAGTCTCTGCCTCCACCGCTGGCTGGTGCCAACTCACGCGCCATCCCACTTCCAGCCATCACCCCCACGCCTGCCCCGGGGCCAGCCCCACCACAGAGAGGCCGGTTGGTTCCTGCTCACCTCTGTGCCGTCCCTTCCCGACCTGACCCCAGTGCAGGGGATAAGCTTCAGACAAGTCTTTCCATGTCCCTCTGCATGACAATAGACTTCCTCCCCTCTCCCATTCCACAGGCCCACCCACCCGGGACATCCACCTTTGTCATTAGCTCAGGAGAGGATGCAAGATGAGAATCTCTGCTATTGTGTGGGGAGACTCAGTTTCCCGGGTTTCCCCCATGGACACATGTTCTTCAGCTGGGTCTGATTTTCTCCAGACAAGCTGTCTTGGGAAGGATTTGGCCAGCCCTAAGAACCTGAAGGGAAAGGGCGGAGGGGGCTTCTCTCTCTGCCCCCGACAGCCCCGAGCTGGGTCGGTCCCTCAGACCTGGCCAGGGGCAGCCCATCCCCCGGCGCCCTTCCCCGGGGCATCCAAGGGCAGGCTCGGCGCCAGCCCCACCCCGCTCGCCACTGCCCGACCATCGTCCTCCCTCGGGGGGCCTGGGCAGGACAGGGACCCGGCTGTGGGAGGCCTCCAGATCTCAGGCCTGGCACACCGTTTACCAGGCTGCTTCCTCCTCTGACGGGGGCCCAGCACACGCCCCAGGAGACTTGGCAGCCGCCCCCAGGGCTCTAGCCTCTGGAACTCGTCCCCTTGGAAGGGGCCTGGCCCAGGTGCCAGGTTCGGCTGGTCGGCCAGCCTCCTTTGGAGAAAGCAGGCAAGCCGAGCCAGGCTTGCAGTGGCCCTGGCGTGACACCTGCCACCTCAGGCAGAGGGCCTCCCGCGTGCCCTCCATGGCGGGTTTCTCCCCGGAGCCGTGGCCTGGGCACTAGGAAGGCCGGGCCTCCCCGACTCCCGGGAGGAGGGGCTAGCCCAGTTGCGCCCTGGCCCCCAAACCCTCTGGTGCCATCTTCCTGTCTCGGCACTTCTGACTCCACACAGCCTTTCCTACATCTGGGCTGCCTGCCGTGGCAAAGTGCAGGCGTGGGGTGAGGCCATGGCTTTGTCTTTCCAGGAAATAATGAGCCCATGGCCGAAGCAGCAGGCCCAGGCAGAGCCTTGAGCTTGAAGCCCAGTAGGTCTGTGGCCCAAAAGGCCAGAGCAATGCTTTCAAGGCAGGGAAGCGGCCTGCAAGCTGAGTGGGAGTGGGGGAGGGGAGGGAGACAGCTGAAGCCGAGTCCAGAAGGGCGGCGATGGAAGAGCTGCAGCTGGGTCAGAGCCTGGAGGGAGGGCGGGGCCTTCACTGAGGACCCCCCCCCGGGAGGCCAGCCCTAGGACCCGGCGGTCGCGCATGCGCCCTTGGCCTGTGCGGTGTGTGGGGGGTTGAACCCAAGCCCGCAGGGCTCCCGGAGCGGCCAGAGAAAGAAGGGCCCATGGAGAGGTAGGCGAGGTGGGCAGGGGGCGCCACCTTACTCTCCTCAGCTCCCTGAGGGAGAGAGAGAGAGACAGAGACAGAGAGAGAGATCCCTGACCTCTGAGTCTCTGCCTCCACCGCTGGCTGGTGCCAACTCACGCGCCATCCCACTTCCAGCCATCACCCCCACGCCTGCCCCGGGGCCAGCCCCACCACAGAGAGGCCGGTTGGTTCCTGCTCACCTCTGTGCCGTCCCTTCCCGACCTGACCCCAGTGCAGGGGATAAGCTTCAGACAAGTCTTTCCATGTCCCTCTGCATGACAATAGACTTCCTCCCCTCTCCCATTCCACAGGCCCACCCACCCGGGACATCCACCTTTGTCATTAGCTCAGGAGAGGATGCAAGATGAGAATCTCTGCTATTGTGTGGGGAGACTCAGTTTCCCGGGTTTCCCCCATGGACACATGTTCTTCAGCTGGGTCTGATTTTCTCCAGACAAGCTGTCTTGGGAAGGATTTGGCCAGCCCTAAGAACCTGAAGGGAAAGGGCGGAGGGGGCTTCTCTCTCTGCCCCCGACAGCCCCGAGCTGGGTCGGTCCCTCAGACCTGGCCAGGGGCAGCCCATCCCCCGGCGCCCTTCCCCGGGGCATCCAAGGGCAGGCTCGGCGCCAGCCCCACCCCGCTCGCCACTGCCCGACCATCGTCCTCCCTCGGGGGGCCTGGGCAGGACAGGGACCCGGCTGTGGGAGGCCTCCAGATCTCAGGCCTGGCACACCGTTTACCAGGCTGCTTCCTCCTCTGACGGGGGCCCAGCACACGCCCCAGGAGACTTGGCAGCCGCCCCCAGGGCTCTAGCCTCTGGAACTCGTCCCCTTGGAAGGGGCCTGGCCCAGGTGCCAGGTTCGGCTGGTCGGCCAGCCTCCTTTGGAGAAAGCAGGCAAGCCGAGCCAGGCTTGCAGTGGCCCTGGCGTGACACCTGCCACCTCAGGCAGAGGGCCTCCCGCGTGCCCTCCATGGCGGGTTTCTCCCCGGAGCCGTGGCCTGGGCACTAGGAAGGCCGGGCCTCCCCGACTCCCGGGAGGAGGGGCTAGCCCAGTTGCGCCCTGGCCCCCAAACCCTCTGGTGCCATCTGCCTGTCTCGGCACTTCTGACTCCACAGAGCCTTTCCTACATCTGGGCTGCCTGCCGTGGCAAAGTGCAGGCGTGGGGTGAGGCCATGGCTTTGTCTTTCCAGGAAATAATGAGCCCCTGGCCGAAGCAGCAGGCCCAGGCAGAGCCTTGAGCTTGAAGCCCAGTAGGTCTGTGGCCCTCAGGGCCAGAGCAATGCTTTCAAGGCAGGGAAGCGGCCTGCAAGCTGAGTGGGAGTGGGGGAGGGGAGGGAGACAGCTGAAGCCGAGTCCAGAAGGGCGGCGATGGAAGAGCTGCAGCTGGGTCAGAGCCTGGAGGGAGGGCGGGGCCTTCACTGAGGACCCCCCCCCCGGAGGCCAGCCCTAGGCCCTGGCGGTCGCGCATGCGCCCTTGGCCTGTGCGGTGTGTGGGGGGTTGAACCCAAGCCCGCAGGGCTCCCGGAGCGGCCAGAGAAAGAAGGGCCCATGGAGAGGTAGGCGAGGTGGGCAGGGGGCGCCACCTTACTCTCCTCAGCTCCCTGAGGGAGAGAGAGAGAGACAGAGACAGAGAGAGAGATCCCTGACCTCTGAGTCTCTGCCTCCACCGCTGGCTGGTGCCAACTCACGCGCCATCCCACTTCCAGCCATCACCCCCACGCCTGCCCCGGGGCCAGCCCCACCACAGAGAGGCCGGTTGGTTCCTGCTCACCTCTGTGCCGTCCCTTCCCGACCTGACCCCAGTGCAGGGGATAAGCTTCAGACAAGTCTTTCCATGTCCCTCTGCATGACAATAGACTTCCTCCCCTCTCCCATTCCACAGGCCCACCCACCCGGGACATCCACCTTTGTCATTAGCTCAGGAGAGGATGCAAGATGAGAATCTCTGCTATTGTGTGGGGAGACTCAGTTTCCCGGGTTTCCCCCATGGACACATGTTCTTCAGCTGGGTCTGATTTTCTCCAGACAAGCTGTCTTGGGAAGGATTTGGCCAGCCCTAAGAACCTGAAGGGAAAGGGCGGAGGGGGGTTCTCTCTCTGCCCCCGACAGCCCCGAGCTGGGTCGGTCCCTCAGACCTGGCCAGGGGCAGCCCATCCCCCGGCGCCCTTCCCCGGGGCATCCAAGGGCAGGCTCGGCGCCAGCCCCACCCCGCTCGCCACTGCCCGACCATCGTCCTCCCTCGGGGGGCCTGGGCAGGACAGGGACCCGGCTGTGGGAGGCCTCCAGATCTCAGGCCTGGCACACCGTTTACCAGGCTGCTTCCTCCTCTGACGGGGGCCCAGCACACGCCCCAGGAGACTTGGCAGCCGCCCCCAGGGCTCTAGCCTCTGGAACTCGTCCCCTTGGAAGGGGCCTGGCCCAGGTGCCAGGTTCGGCTGGTCGGCCAGCCTCCTTTGGAGAAAGCAGGCAAGCCGAGCCAGGCTTGCAGTGGCCCTGGCGTGACACCTGCCACCTCAGGCAGAGGGCCTCCCGCGTGCCCTCCATGGCGGGTTTCTCCCCGGAGCCGTGGCCTGGGCACTAGGAAGGCCGGGCCTCCCCGACTCCCGGGAGGAGGGGCTAGCCCAGTTGCGCCCTGGCCCCCAAACCCTCTGGTGCCATCTGCCTGTCTCGGCACTTCTGACTCCACAGAGCCTTTCCTACATCTGGGCTGCCTGCCGTGGCAAAGTGCAGGCGTGGGGTGAGGCCATGGCTTTGTCTTTCCAGGAAAAAATGAGCCCCTGGCCGAAGCAGCAGGCCCAGGCAGAGCCTTGAGCTTGAAGCCCAGTAGGTCTGTGGCCCTCAGGGCCAGAGCAATGCTTTCAAGGCAGGGAAGCGGCCTGCAAGCTGAGTGGGAGTGGGGGAGGGGAGGGAGACAGCTGAAGCCGAGTCCAGAAGGGCGGCGATGGAAGAGCTGCAGCTGGGTCAGAGCCTGGAGGGATGGCGGGGCCTTCACTGAGGACCCCCCCGCCCCCCGAGGCCAGCCCTAGGTCCCGGCGGTCGCGCATGCGCCCTTGGCCTGTGCGGTGTGTGGGGGGTTGAACCCAAGCCCGCAGGGCTCCCGGAGCGGCCAGAGAAAGAAGGGCCCATGGAGAGGTAGGCCAGGTGGGCAGGGGGCGCCACCTTACTCTCCTCAGCTCCCTGAGGGAGAGAGAGAGAGACAGAGACAGAGAGAGAGATCCCTGACCTCTGAGTCTCTGCCTCCACCGCTGGCTGGTGCCAACTCACGCGCCATCCCACTTCCAGCCATCACCCCCACGCCTGCCCCGGGGCCAGCCCCACCACAGAGAGGCCGGTTGGTTCCTGCTCACCTCTGTGCCGTCCCTTCCCGACCTGACCCCAGTGCAGGGGATAAGCTTCAGACAAGTCTTTCCATGTCCCTCTGCATGACAATAGACTTCCTCCCCTCTCCCATTCCACAGGCCCACCCACCCGGGACATCCACCTTTGTCATTAGCTCAGGAGAGGATGCAAGATGAGAATCTCTGCTATTGTGTGGGGAGACTCAGTTTCCCGGGTTTCCCCCATGGACACATGTTCTTCAGCTGGGTCTGATTTTCTCCAGACAAGCTGTCTTGGGAAGGATTTGGCCAGCCCTAAGAAGCTGAAGGGAAAGGGCGGAGGGGGGTTCTCTCTCTGCCCCCGACAGCCCCGAGCTGGGTCGGTCCCTCAGACCTGGCCAGGGGCAGCCCATCCCCCGGCGCCCTTCCCCGGGGCATCCAAGGGCAGGCTCGGCGCCAGCCCCACCCCGCTCGCCACTGCCCGACCATCGTCCTCCCTCGGGGGGCCTGGGCAGGACAGGGACCCGGCTGTGGGAGGCCTCCAGATCTCAGGCCTGGCACACCGTTTACCAGGCTGCTTCCTCCTCTGACGGGGGCCCAGCACACGCCCCAGGAGACTTGGCAGCCGCCCCCAGGGCTCTAGCCTCTGGAACTCGTCCCCTTGGAAGGGGCCTGGCCCAGGTGCCAGGTTCGGCTGGTCGGCCAGCCTCCTTTGGAGAAAGCAGGCAAGCCGAGCCAGGCTTGCAGTGGCCCTGGCGTGACACCTGCCACCTCAGGCAGAGGGCCTCCCGCGTGCCCTCCATGGCGGGTTTCTCCCCGGAGCCGTGGCCTGGGCACTAGGAAGGCCGGGCCTCCCCGACTCCCGGGAGGAGGGGCTAGCCCAGTTGCGCCCTGGCCCCCAAACCCTCTGGTGCCATCTGCCTGTCTCGGCACTTCTGACTCCACACAGCCTTTCCTACATCTGGGCTGCCTGCCGTGGCAAAGTGCAGGCGTGGGGTGAGGCCATGGCTTTGTCTTTCCAGGAAATAATGAGCCCATGGCCGAAGCAGCAGGCCCAGGCAGAGCCTTGAGCTTGAAGCCCAGTAGGTCTGTGGCCCTCAGGGCCAGAGCAATGCTTTCAAGGCAGGGAAGCGGCCTGCAAGCTGAGTGGGAGTGGGGGAGGGGAGGGAGACAGCTGAAGCCGAGTCCAGAAGGGCGGCGATGGAAGAGCTGCAGCTGGGTCAGAGCCTGGAGGGAGGGCGGGGCCTTCACTGAGGACCCCCCCCCCCGGAGGCCAGCCCTAGGCCCTGGCGGTCGCGCATGCGCCCTTGGCCTGTGCGGTGTGTGGGGGGTTGAACCCAAGCCCGCAGGGCTCCCGGAGCGGCCAGAGAAAGAAGGGCCCATGGAGAGGTAGGCGAGGTGGGCAGGGGGCGCCACCTTACTCTCCTCAGCTCCCTGAGGGAGAGAGAGAGAGACAGAGACAGAGAGAGAGATCCCTGACCTCTGAGTCTCTGCCTCCACCACTGGCTGGTGCCAACTCATGCGCTATCCCACTTCCAGCCATCACCCCCACGCCTGCCCCGGGGCCAGCCCCACCACAGAGAGGCCGGTTGGTTCCTGCTCACCTCTGTGCCGTCCCTTCCCGACCTGACCCCAGTGCAGGGGATAAGCTTCAGACAAGTCTTTCCATGTCCCTCTGCATGACAATAGACTTCCTCCCCTCTCCCATTCCACAGACCCACCCACCCGGGACATCCACCTTTGTCATTAGCTCAGGAGAGGATGCAAGATGAGAATCTCTGCTATTGTGTGGGGAGACTCAGTTTCCCGGGTTTCCCCCATGGACACATGTTCTTCAGCTGGGTCTGATTTTCTCCAGACAAGCTGTCTTGGGAAGGATTTGGCCAGCCCTAAGAACCTGAAGGGAAAGGGCGGAGGGGGCTTCTCTCTCTGCCCCCGACAGCCCCGAGCTGGGTCGGTCCCTCAGACCTGGCCAGGGGCAGCCCATCCCCCGGCGCCCTTCCCCGGGGCATCCAAGGGCAGGCTCGGCGCCAGCCCCACCCCGCTCGCCACTGCCCGACCATCGTCCTCCCTCGGGGGGCCTGGGCAGGACAGGGACCCGGCTGTGGGAGGCCTCCAGATCTCAGGCCTGGCACACCGTTTACCAGGCTGCTTCCTCCTCTGACGGGGGCCTAGCACACGCCCCAGGAGACTTGGCAGCCGCCCCCAGGGCTCTAGCCTCTGGAACTCGTCCCCTTGGAAGGGGCCTGGCCCAGGTGCCAGGTTCGGCTGGTCGGCCAGCCTCCTTTGGAGAAAGCAGGCAAGCCGAGCCAGGCTTGCAGTGGCCCTGGCGTGACACCTGCCACCTCAGGCAGAGGGCCTCCCGCGTGCCCTCCATGGCGGGTTTCTCCCCGGAGCCGTGGCCTGGGCACTAGGAAGGCCGGGCCTCCCCGACTCCCGGGAGGAGGGGCTAGCCCACTTGCGCCCTGGCCCCCAAACCCCCTGGTGCCATCTGCCTGTCTCGGCACTTCTGACTCCACAGAGCCTTTCCTACATCTGGGCTGCCTGCCGTGGCAAAGAGCAGGCGTGGGGTGAGGCCATGGCTTTGTCTTTCCAGGAAAAAATGAGCCCCTGGCCGAAGCAGCAGGCCCAGGCAGAGCCTTGAGCTTGAAGCCCAGTAGGTCTGTGGCCCTCAGGGCCAGAGCAATGCTTTCAAGGCAGGGAAGCGGCCTGCAAGCTGAGTGGGAGTGGGGGAGGGGAGGGAGACAGCTGAAGCCGAGTCCAGAAGGGCGGCGATGGAAGAGCTGCAGCTGGGTCAGAGCCTGGAGGGAGGGCGGGGCCTTCACTGAGGACCCCCCCCCCGGAGGCCAGCCCTAGGCCCTGGCGGTCGCGCATGCGCCCTTGGCCTGTGCGGTGTGTGGGGGGTAGAACCCAAGCCCGCAGGGCTCCCGGAGCGGCCAGAGAAAGAAGGGCCCATGGAGAGGTAGGCGAGGTGGGCAGGGGGCGCCACCTTACTCTCCTCAGCTCCCTGAGGGAGAGAGAGAGAGACAGAGACAGAGAGAGAGATCCCTGACCTCTGAGTCTCTGCCTCCACCGCTGGCTGGTGCCAACTCACGCGCCATCCCACTTCCAGCCATCACCCCCACGCCTGCCCCGGGGCCAGCCCCACCACAGAGAGGCCGGTTGGTTCCTGCTCACCTCTGTGCCGTCCCTTCCCGACCTGACCCCAGTGCAGGGGATAAGCTTCAGACAAGTCTTTCCATGTCCCTCTGCATGACAATAGACTTCCTCCCCTCTCCCATTCCACAGGCCCACCCACCCGGGACATCCACCTTTGTCATTAGCTCAGGAGAGGATGCAAGATGAGAATCTCTGCTATTGTGTGGGGAGACTCAGTTTCCCGGGTTTCCCCCATGGACACATGTTCTTCAGCTGGGTCTGATTTTCTCCAGACAAGCTGTCTTGGGAAGGATTTGGCCAGCCCTAAGAACCTGAAGGGAAAGGGCGGAGGGGGGTTCTCTCTCTGCCCCCGACAGCCCCGAGCTGGGTCGGTCCCTCAGACCTGGCCAGGGGCAGCCCATCCCCCGGCGCCCTTCCCCGGGGCATCCAAGGGCAGGCTCGGCGCCAGCCCCACCCCGCTCGCCACTGCCCGACCATCGTCCTCCCTCGGGGGGCCTGGGCAGGACAGGGACCCGGCTGTGGGAGGCCTCCAGATCTCAGGCCTGGCACACCGTTTACCAGGCTGCTTCCTCCTCTGACGGGGGCCCAGCACACGCCCCAGGAGACTTGGCAGCCGCCCCCAGGGCTCTAGCCTCTGGAACTCGTCCCCTTGGAAGGGGCCTGGCCCAGGTGCCAGGTTCGGCTGGTCGGCCAGCCTCCTTTGGAGAAAGCAGGCAAGCCGAGCCAGGCTTGCAGTGGCCCTGGCGTGACACCTGCCACCTCAGGCAGAGGGCCTCCCGCGTGCCCTCCATGGCGGGTTTCTCCCCGGAGCCGTGGCCTGGGCACTAGGAAGGCCGGGCCTCCCCGACTCCCGGGAGGAGGGGCTAGCCCAGTTGCGCCCTGGCCCCCAAACCCTCTGGTGCCATCTGCCTGTCTCGGCACTTCTGACTCCACAGAGCCTTTCCTACATCTGGGCTGCCTGCCGTGGCAAAGTGTAGGCGTGGGGTGAGGCCATGGCTTTGTCTTTCCAGGAAAAAATGAGCCCCTGGCCGAAGCAGCAGGCCCAGGCAGAGCCTTGAGCTTGAAGCCCAGTAGGTCTGTGGCCCTCAGGGCCAGAGCAATGCTTTCAAGGCAGGGAAGCGGCCTGCAAGCTGAGTGGGAGTGGGGGAGGGGAGGGAGACAGCTGAAGCCGAGTCCAGAAGGGCGGCGATGGAAGAGCTGCAGCTGGGTCAGAGCCTGGAGGGATGGCGGGGCCTTCACTGAGGACCCCCCCGCCCCCCGAGGCCAGCCCTAGGTCCCGGCGGTCGCGCATGCGCCCTTGGCCTGTGCGGTGTGTGGGGGGTTGAACCCAAGCCCGCAGGGCTCCCGGAGCGGCCAGAGAAAGAAGGGCCCATGGAGAGGTAGGCCAGGTGGGCAGGGGGCGCCACCTTACTCTCCTCAGCTCCCTGAGGGAGAGAGAGAGAGACAGAGACAGAGAGAGAGATCCCTGACCTCTGAGTCTCTGCCTCCACCGCTGGCTGGTGCCAACTCACGCGCCATCCCACTTCCAGCCATCACCCCCACGCCTGCCCCGGGGCCAGCCCCACCACAGAGAGGCCGGTTGGTTCCTGCTCACCTCTGTGCCGTCCCTTCCCGACCTGACCCCAGTGCAGGGGATAAGCTTCAGACAAGTCTTTCCATGTCCCTCTGCATGACAATAGACTTCCTCCCCTCTCCCATTCCACAGGCCCACCCACCCGGGACATCCACCTTTGTCATTAGCTCAGGAGAGGATGCAAGATGAGAATCTCTGCTATTGTGTGGGGAGACTCAGTTTCCCGGGTTTCCCCCATGGACACATGTTCTTCAGCTGGGTCTGATTTTCTCCAGACAAGCTGTCTTGGGAAGGATTTGGCCAGCCCTAAGAACCTGAAGGGAAAGGGCGGAGGGGGCTTCTCTCTCTGCCCCCGACAGCCCCGAGCTGGGTCGGTCCCTCAGACCTGGCCAGGGGCAGCCCATCCCCCGGCGCCCTTCCCCGGGGCATCCAAGGGCAGGCTCGGCGCCAGCCCCACCCCGCTCGCCACTGCCCGACCATCGTCCTCCCTCGGGGGGCCTGGGCAGGACAGGGACCCGGCTGTGGGAGGCCTCCAGATCTCAGGCCTGGCACACCGTTTACCAGGCTGCTTCCTCCTCTGACGGGGGCCTAGCACACGCCCCAGGAGACTTGGCAGCCGCCCCCAGGGCTCTAGCCTCTGGAACTCGTCCCCTTGGAAGGGGCCTGGCCCAGGTGCCAGGTTCGGCTGGTCGGCCAGCCTCCTTTGGAGAAAGCAGGCAAGCCGAGCCAGGCTTGCAGTGGCCCTGGCGTGACACCTGCCACCTCAGGCAGAGGGCCTCCCGCGTGCCCTCCATGGCGGGTTTCTCCCCGGAGCCGTGGCCTGGGCACTAGGAAGGCCGGGCCTCCCCGACTCCCGGGAGGAGGGGCTAGCCCACTTGCGCCCTGGCCCCCAAACCCCCTGGTGCCATCTGCCTGTCTCGGCACTTCTGACTCCACAGAGCCTTTCCTACATCTGGGCTGCCTGCCGTGGCAAAGAGCAGGCGTGGGGTGAGGCCATGGCTTTGTCTTTCCAGGAAAAAATGAGCCCCTGGCCGAAGCAGCAGGCCCAGGCAGAGCCTTGAGCTTGAAGCCCAGTAGGTCTGTGGCCCTCAGGGCCAGAGCAATGCTTTCAAGGCAGGGAAGCGGCCTGCAAGCTGAGTGGGAGTGGGGGAGGGGAGGGAGACAGCTGAAGCCGAGTCCAGAAGGGCGGCGATGGAAGAGCTGCAGCTGGGTCAGAGCCTGGAGGGAGGGCGGGGCCTTCACTGAGGACCCCCCCCCCGGAGGCCAGCCCTAGGCCCTGGCGGTCGCGCATGCGCCCTTGGCCTGTGCGGTGTGTGGGGGGTTGAACCCAAGCCCGCAGGGCTCCCGGAGCGGCCAGAGAAAGAAGGGCCCATGGAGAGGTAGGCGAGGTGGGCAGGGGGCGCCACCTTACTCTCCTCAGCTCCCTGAGGGAGAGAGAGAGAGACAGAGACAGAGAGAGAGATCCCTGACCTCTGAGTCTCTGCCTCCACCGCTGGCTGGTGCCAACTCACGCGCCATCCCACTTCCAGCCATCACCCCCACGCCTGCCCCGGGGCCAGCCCCACCACAGAGAGGCCGGTTGGTTCCTGCTCACCTCTGTGCCGTCCCTTCCCGACCTGACCCCAGTGCAGGGGATAAGCTTCAGACAAGTCTTTCCATGTCCCTCTGCATGACAATAGACTTCCTCCCCTCTCCCATTCCACAGGCCCACCCACCCGGGACATCCACCTTTGTCATTAGCTCAGGAGAGGATGCAAGATGAGAATCTCTGCTATTGTGTGGGGAGACTCAGTTTCCCGGGTTTCCCCCATGGACACATGTTCTTCAGCTGGGTCTGATTTTCTCCAGACAAGCTGTCTTGGGAAGGATTTGGCCAGCCCTAAGAACCTGAAGGGAAAGGGCGGAGGGGGGTTCTCTCTCTGCCCCCGACAGCCCCGAGCTGGGTCGGTCCCTCAGACCTGGCCAGGGGCAGCCCATCCCCCGGCGCCCTTCCCCGGGGCATCCAAGGGCAGGCTCGGCGCCAGCCCCACCCCGCTCGCCACTGCCCGACCATCGTCCTCCCTCGGGGGGGCCTGGGCAGGACAGGGACCCGGCTGTGGGAGGCCTCCAGATCTCAGGCCTGGCACACCGTTTACCAGGCTGCTTCCTCCTCTGACGGGGGCCCAGCACACGCCCCAGGAGACTTGGCAGCCGCCCCCAGGGCTCTAGCCTCTGGAACTCGTCCCCTTGGAAGGGGCCTGGCCCAGGTGCCAGGTTCGGCTGGTCGGCCAGCCTCCTTTGGAGAAAGCAGGCAAGCCGAGCCAGGCTTGCAGTGGCCCTGGCGTGACACCTGCCACCTCAGGCAGAGGGCCTCCCGCGTGCCCTCCATGGCGGGTTTCTCCCCGGAGCCGTGGCCTGGGCACTAGGAAGGCCGGGCCTCCCCGACTCCCGGGAGGAGGGGCTAGCCCAGTTGCGCCCTGGCCCCCAAACCCTCTGGTGCCATCTGCCTGTCTCGGCACTTCTGACTCCACAGAGCCTTTCCTACATCTGGGCTGCCTGCCGTGGCAAAGTGCAGGCGTGGGGTGAGGCCATGGCTTTGTCTTTCCAGGAAAAAATGAGCCCCTGGCCGAAGCAGCAGGCCCAGGCAGAGCCTTGAGCTTGAAGCCCAGTAGGTCTGTGGCCCTCAGGGCCAGAGCAATGCTTTCAAGGCAGGGAAGCGGCCTGCAAGCTGAGTGGGAGTGGGGGAGGGGAGGGAGACAGCTGAAGCCGAGTCCAGAAGGGCGGCGATGGAAGAGCTGCAGCTGGGTCAGAGCCTGGAGGGATGGCGGGGGCCTTCACTGAGGACCCCCCCGCCCCCCGAGGCCAGCCCTAGGTCCCGGCGGTCGCGCATGCGCCCTTGGCCTGTGCGGTGTGTGGGGGGTTGAACCCAAGCCCGCAGGGCTCCCGGAGCGGCCAGAGAAAGAAGGGCCCATGGAGAGGTAGGCCAGGTGGGCAGGGGGCGCCACCTTACTCTCCTCAGCTCCCTGAGGGAGAGAGAGAGAGACAGAGACAGAGAGAGAGATCCCTGACCTCTGAGTCTCTGCCTCCACCGCTGGCTGGGTGCCAACTCACGCGCCATCCCACTTCCAGCCATCACCCCCACGCCTGCCCCGGGGCCAGCCCCACCACAGAGAGGCCGGTTGGTTCCTGCTCAACTCTGTGCCGTCCCTTCCCGACCTGACCCCAGTGCAGGGGATAAGCTTCAGACAAGTCTTTCCATGTCCCTCTGCATGACAATAGACTTCCTCCCCTCTCCCATTCCACAGGCCCCACCCACCCGGGACATCCACCTTTGTCATTAGCTCAGGAGAGGATGCAAGATGAGAATCTCTGCTATTGTGTGGGGAGACTCAGTTTCCCGGGTTTCCCCCATGGACACATGTTCTTCAGCTGGGTCTGATTTTCTCCAGACAAGCTGTCTTGGGAAGGATTTGGCCAGCCCTAAGAACCTGAAGGGAAAGGGCGGAGGGGGCTTCTCTCTCTGCCCCCGACAGCCCCGAGCTGGGTCGGTCCCTCAGACCTGGCCAGGGGCAGCCCATCCCCCGGCGCCCTTCCCCGGGGGCATCCAAGGGCAGGCTCGGCGCCAGCCCCACCCCGCTCGCCACTGCCCGACCATCGTCCTCCCTCGGGGGGCCTGGGCAGGACAGGGACCCGGTTGTGGGAGGCCTCCAGATCTCAGGCCTGGCACACCGTTTACCAGGCTGCTTCCTCCTCTGACGGGGGCCCAGCACACGCCCCAGGAGACTTGGCAGCCGCCCCCCAGGGCTCTAGCCTCTGGAACTCGTCCCCTTGGAAGGGGCCTGGCCCAGGTGCCAGGTTCGGCTGGTCGGCCAGCCTCCTTTGGAGAAAGAAGGCAAGCCGAGCCAGGCTTGCAGTGGCCCTGGCGTGACACCTGCCACCTCAGGCAGAGGGCCTCCCGCGTGCCCTCCATGGCGGGTTTCTCCCCGGAGCCGTGGCCCTGGGCACTAGGAAGGCCGGGCCTCCCCGACTCCCGGGAGGAGGGGCTAGCCCAGTTGCGCCCTGGCCCCCAAACCCTCTGGTGCCATCTGCCTGTCTCGGCACTTCTGACTCCACAGAGCCTTTCCTACATCTGGGCTGCCTGCCGTGGCAAAGTGCAGGCGTGGGGTGAGGCCATGGCTTTGTCTTTCCAGGAAAAAATGAGCCCCTGGCCGAAGCAGCAGGCCCAGGCAGAGCCTTGAGCTTGAAGCCCAGTAGGTCTGTGGCCCTCAGGGCCAGAGCAATGCTTTCAAGGCAGGGAAGCGGCCTGCAAGCTGAGTGGGAGTGGGGGAGGGGAGGGGAGACAGCTGAAGCCGAGTCCAGAAGGGCGGCGATGGAAGAGCTGCAGCTGGGGTCAGAGCCTGGAGGGATGGCGGGGCCTTCACTGAGGACCCCCCCGCCCCCCGAGGCCAGCCCTAGGTCCCGGCGGTCGCGCATGCGCCCTTGGCCTGTGCGGTGTGTGGGGGGGGTTGAACCCAAGCCCGCAGGGCTCCCGGAGCGGCCAGAGAAAGAAGGGCCCATGGAGAGGTAGGCCAGGTGGGCAGGGGGCGCCACCTTACTCTCCTCAGTTCCCTGAGGGGAGAGAGAGAGAGACAGAGACAGAGAGAGAGATCCCTGACCTCTGAGTCTCTGCCTCCACCGCTGGCTGGTGCTAACTCACGCGCCATCCCACTTCCAGCCATCACCCCCACGCCTGCCCCGGGGCCAGCCCCACCACAGAGAGGCCGGTTGGTTCCTGCTCACCTCTGTGCCGTCCCTTCCCGACCTGACCCCAGTGCAGGGGATAAGCTTCAGACAAGTCTTTCCATGTCCCTCTGCATGACAATAGACTTCCTCCCCTCTCCCATTCCACAGGCCCACCCACCCGGGACATCCACCTTTGTCATTAGCTCAGGAGAGGATGCAAGATGAGAATCTCTGCTATTGTGTGGGGAGACTCAGTTTCCCGGGTTTCCCCCATGGACACATGTTCTTCAGCTGGGTCTGATTTTCTCCAGACAAGCTGTCTTGGGAAGGATTTGGCCAGCCCTAAGAACCTGAAGGGAAAGGGCGGAGGGGGCTTCTCTCTCTGCCCCCGACAGCCCCGAGCTGGGGTCGGTCCCTCAGACCTGGCCAGGGGCAGCCCATCCCCCGGCGCCCTTCCCCGGGGCATCCAAGGGCAGGCTCGGCGCCAGCCCCACCCCGCTCGCCACTGCCCGACCATCGTCCTCCCTCGGGGGGCCTGGGCAGGACAGGGACCCGGCTGTGGGAAGGCCTCCAGATCTCAGGCCTGGCACACCGTTTACCAGGCTGCTTCCTCCTCTGACGGGGGCCCAGCACACGCCCCAGGAGACTTGGCAGCCGCCCCCAGGGCTCTAGCCTCTGGAACTCGTCCCCTTGGAAGGGGCCTGGCCCAGGTGCCAGGTTCGGCTGGTCGGCCAGCCTCCTTTGGAGAAAGCAGGCAAGCCGAGCCAGGCTTGCAGTGGCCCTGGCGTGACACCTGCCACCTCAGGCAGAGGGCCTCCCGCGTGCCCTCCATGGCGGGTTTCTCCCCGGAGCCGTGGCCTGGGCACTAGGAAGGCCGGGCCTCCCCGACTCCCGGGAGGAGGGGCTAGCCCAGTTGCGCCCTGGCCCCCAAACCCTCTGGTGCCATCTTCCTGTCTCGGCACTTCTGACTCCACACAGCCTTTCCTACATCAGGGCTGCCTGCCGTGGCAAAGTGCAGGGCGTGGGGTGAGGCCATGGCTTTGTCTTTCCAGGAAATAATGAGCCCATGGCCGAAGCAGCAGGCCCAGGCAGAGCCTTGAGCTTGAAGCCCAGTAGGTCTGTGGCCCTCAGGGCCAGAGCAATGCTTTCAAGGCAGGGAAGCGGCCTGCAAGCTGAGTGGGAGTGGGGGAGGGGAGGGAGACAGCTGAAGCCGAGTCCAGAAGGGCGGCGATGGAAGAGCTGCAGCTGGGTCAGAGCCTGGAGGGAGGGCGGGGCCTTCACTGAGGACCCCCCCCCCCCGGAGGCCAGCCCTAGGCCCTGGCGGTCGCGCATGCGCCCTTGGCCTGTGCGGTGTGTGGGGGTTGAACCCAAGCCCGCAGGGCTCCCGGAGCGGCCAGAGAAAGAAGGGCCCATGGAGAGGTAGGCGAGGTGGGCAGGGGGCGCCACCTTACTCTCCTCAGCTCCCTGAGGGAGAGAGAGAGAGACAGAGACAGAGAGAGAGATCCCTGACCTCTGAGTCTCTGCCTCCACCGCTGGCTGGTGCCAACTCACGCGCCATCCCACTTCCAGCCATCACCCCCCACGCCTGCCCCGGGGCCAGCCCCACCACAGAGAGGCCGGTTGGTTCCTGCTCACCTCTGTGCCGTCCCTTCCCGACCTGACCCCAGTGCAGGGGATAAGCTTCAGACAAGTCTTTCCATGTCCCTCTGCATGACAATAGACTTCCTCCCCCTCTCCCATTCCACAGGCCCACCCACCCGGGACATCCACCTTTGTCATTAGCTCAGGAGAGGATGCAAGATGAGAATCTCTGCTATTGTGTGGGGAGACTCAGTTTGCCCGGGTTTCCCCCATGGACACATGTTCTTCAGCTGGGTCTGATTTTCTCCAGACAAGCTGTCTTGGGAAGGATTTGGCCAGCCCTAAGAACCTGAAGGGAAAGGGCGGAGGGGGCTTCTCTCTCTGCCCCCGACAGCCCCGAGCTGGGTCGGTCCCTCAGACCTGGCCAGGGGCAGCCCATCCCCCGGCGCCCTTCCCCCGGGGCATCCAAGGGCAGGCTCGGCGCCAGCCCCACCCCGCTCGCCACTGCCCGACCATCGTCCTCCCTCGGGGGGCCTGGGCAGGACAGGGACCCGGCTGTGGGAGGCCTCCAGATCTCAGGCCTGGCACACCCCGTTTACCAGGCTGCTTTCCTCCTCTGACGGGGGCCCAGCACACGCCCCAGGAGACTTGGCAGCCGCCCCCAGGGCTCTAGCCTCTGGAACTCGTCCCCCTTGGAAGGGGCCTGGCCCAGGTGCCAGGTTCGGCTGGTCGGCCAGCCTCCTTTGGAGAAAGCAGGCAAGCCGAGCCAGGCTTGCAGTGGCCCTGGCGTGACACCTGCCACCTCAGGCAGAGGGCCTCCCGCGTGCCCTCCATGGCGGGTTTCTCCCCGGAGCCGTGGCCTGGGCACTAGGAAGGCCGGGCCTCCCCGACTCCCGGGAGGAGGGGCTAGCCCAGTTGCGCCCTGGCCCCCCAAACCCTCTGGTGCCATCTGCCTGTCTCGGCACTTCTGACTCCACAGAGCCTTTCCTACATCTGGGCTGCCTGCCGTGGCAAAGTGCAGGCGTGGGGTGAGGCCATGGCTTTGTCTTTCCAGGAAAAAATGAGCCCCTGGCCGAAGCAGCAGGCCCAGGCAGAGCCTTGAGCTTGAAGCCCAGTAGGTCTGTGGCCCTCAGGGCCAGAGCCATGCTTTCAAGGCAGGGAAGCGGCCTGCAAGCTGAGTGGGAGTGGGGGAGGGGAGGGAGACAGCTGAAGCCGAGTCCAGAAGGGCGGCGATGGAAGAGCTGCAGCTGGGTCAGAGCCTGGAGGGATGGCGGGGCCTTCACTGAGGACCCCCCCGCCCCCCGAGGCCAGCCCTAGGTCCCGGCGGTCGCGCATGCGCCCTTGGCCTGTGCGGTGTGTGGGGGGTTGAACCCAAGCCCGCAGGGCTCCCGGAGCGGCCAGAGAAAGAAGGGCCCATGGAGAGGTAGGCGAGGTGGGCAGGGGGCGCCACCTTACTCTCCTCAGCTCCCTGAGGGAGAGAGAGAGAGACAGAGACAGAGAGAGAGATCCCTGACCTCTGAGTCTCTGCCTCCACCGCTGGCTGGTGCCAACTCACGCGCCCATCCCACTTCCAGCCATCACCCCCCACGCCTGCCCCGGGGCCAGCCCCACCACAGAGAGGCCGGTTGGTTCCTGCTCACCTCTGTGCCGTCCCTTCCCGACCTGACCCCAGTGCAGGGGATAAGCTTCAGACAAGTCTTTCCATGTCCCTCTGCATGACAATAGACTTCCTCCCCTCTCCCATTCCACAGGCCCACCCACCCGGGACATCCACCTTTGTCATTAGCTCAGGAGAGGATGCAAGATGAGAATCTCTGCTATTGTGTGGGGAGACTCAGTTTCCCGGGTTTCCCCCATGGACACATGTTCTTCAGCTGGGTCTGATTTTCTCCAGACAAGCTGTCTTGGGAAGGATTTGGCCAGCCCTAAGAACCTGAAGGGAAAGGGCGGAGGGGGGTTCTCTCTCTGCCCCCGACAGCCCCGAGCTGGGTCGGTCCCTCAGACCTGGCCAGGGGCAGCCCATCCCCCGGCGCCCTTCCCCGGGGCATCCAAGGGCAGGCTCGGCGCCAGCCCCCACCCCGCTCGCCACTGCCCGACCATCGTCCTCCCTCGGGGGGGCCTGGGCAGGACAGGGACCCGGCTGTGGGAGGCCTCCAGATCTCAGGCCTGGCACACCGTTTACCAGGCTGCTTCCTCCTCTGACGGGGGCCCAGCACACGCCCCAGGAGACTTGGCAGCCGCCCCCCAGGGCTCTAGCCTCTGGAACTCGTCCCCCTTGGAAGGGGCCTGGCCCAGGTGCCAGGTTCGGCTGGTCGGCCAGCCCTCCTTTGGAGAAAGCAGGCAAGCCGAGCCAGGGCTTGCAGTGGCCCTGGCGTGACACCTGCCACCTCAGGCAGAGGGCCTCCCGCGTGCCCTCCATGGCGGGTTTCTCCCCGGAGCTGTGGCCTGGGCACTAGGAAGGCCGGGTCTCCCCGACTCCCGGGAGGAGGGGCTAGTCCATTTGCGCCCTGGCCCCCCAAACCCTCTGGTGCCATCTGCCTGTCTCGGCACTTCTGACTCCACAGAGCCTTTCCTACATCTGGGCTGCCTGCCGTGGCAAAGTGCAGGCGTGGGGTGAGGCCATGGCTTTGTCTTTCCAGGAAAAAATGAGCCCCTGGCCGAAGCAGCAGGCCCAGGCAGAGCCTTGAGCTTGAAGCCCAGTAGGTCTGTGGCCCTCAGGGCCAGAGCCATGCTTTCAAGGCAGGGAAGCGGCCTGCAAGCTGAGTGGGAGTAGGGGAGGGGAGGGAGACAGCTGAAGCCGAGTCCAGAAGGGCGGCGATGGAAGAGCTGCAGCTGGGTCAGAGCCTGGAGGGAGGGCGGGGCTTTCACTGAGGACCCCCCGCCCCCCCCTTCCCGAGGCCAGCCCTAGGCCCCGGCGGTCGCGCATTGCGCCCTTGGCCTGTGCGGTGTGTGGGGGCTTGAACCCAAGCCCGCAGGGCTCCCGGAGCGGCCCAGAGAAAGAAGGGCCCATGGAGAGGTAGGCGAGGTGGGCAGGGGGCGCCACCTTACTCTCCTCAGCTCCCTGAGGGAGAGAGAGAGAGACAGAGACAGAGAGAGAGATCCCTGACCTCTGAGTCTCTGCCTCCACCGCTGGCTGGTGCCAACTCACGCGCCATCCCACTTCCAGCCATCACCCCCACGCCTGCCCCGGGGCCAGCCCCACCACAGAGAGGCCGGTTGGTTCCTGCTCACCTCTGTGCCGTCCCTTCCCGACCTGACCCCAGTGCAGGGGATAAGCTTCAGACAAGTCTTTCCATGTCCCTCTGCATGACAATAGACTTCCTCCCCTCTCCCATTCCACAGGCCCACCCACCCGGGACATCCACCTTTGTCATTAGCTCAGGAGAGGATGCAAGATGAGAATCTCTGCTATTGTGTGGGGAGACTCAGTTTCCCGGGTTTCCCCCATGGACACATGTTCTTCAGCTGGGTCTGATTTTCTCCAGACAAGCTGTCTTGGGAAGGATTTGGCCAGCCCTAAGAACCTGAAGGGAAAGGGCGGAGGGGGGTTCTCTCTCTGCCCCCGACAGCCCCGAGCTGGGTGGGTCGGTCCCTCAGACCTGGCCAGGGGCAGCCCATCCCCCGGCGCCCTTCCCCGGGGCATCCAAGGGCAGGCTCGGCGCCAGCCCCACCCCGCTCGCCACTGCCCGACCATCGTCCTCCCTCGGGGGGCCTGGGCAGGACAGGGACCCGGCTGTGGGAGGCCTCCAGATCTCAGGCCTGGCACACCCGTTTACCAGGCTGCTTCCTCCTCTGACGGGGGCCCAGCACACGCCCCAGGAGACTTGGCAGCCGCCCCCAGGGCTCTAGCCTCTGGAACTCGTCCCCTTGGAAGGGGCCTGGCCCAGGTGCCAGGTTCGGCTGGTCGGCCAGCCTCCTTTGGAGAAAGCAGGCAAGCCGAGCCAGGCTTGCAGTGGCCCTGGCGTGACACCTGCCACCTCAGGCAGAGGGCCTCCCGCGTGCCCTCCATGGCGGGTTTCTCCCCGGAGCCGTGGCCTGGGCACTAGGAAGGCCGGGCCTCCCCGACTCCCGGGAGGAGGGGCTAGCCCAGTTGCGCCCTGGCCCCCCAAACCCTCTGGTGCCATCTGCCTGTCTCGGCACTTCTGACTCCACAGAGCCTTTCCTACATCTGGGCTGCCTGCCGTGGCAAAGTGCAGGCGTGGGGTGAGGCCATGGCTTTGTCTTTCCAGGAAAAAATGAGCCCCTG